>NC_045157.1:23818264-24007424 GCF_900700415.2 Clupea harengus
GACTTTTGTGCCTCTCATATTTGTCCATAGAATAGTGTTATAATGCCTCACTTTTATGTGCCGATGGTTGCTTCTTATGAAGTCCATACTGATATAGCTTATTTGTACCCTTGTGTATGTTCTTTGTTCTGCAAATCTCCACTTTGTAGAACCCATGCAGAAACTAATGATTGCCGCTTTCTCTTTAGACTTGGTCAATTTGCCTCACTGTTTTATCTAATGAACAAATGATTAAAAGGTTATTTAATCCACAGTTTAGCAGAATAGAAAAAGGCAATGATGAAAAAAAGCCAATAAATGTGTGAATAATCTTTTATTCAGTTGAAACTAAACTGATGAAGGCATAGCTGCACAAAGCTCGCCCTGCTAATTTGTCTCTCGTTAGAGGCTTCCTTTGTTGTTTCCCCCGAACACAAATGAACTTTCATGTGAGAGAGACTTATTTATGCGCAGACAGAACGCTCCGCACGAGAAAAAAAAAAGGCTTTGTTGAGAAGAATGAACAAGCCGGCCCAATTAGTGCCATGCCATCTTCCCGGCCCAAGCAGAACAGGAAATGGTAGAGAGAGAATGTTCACCTCCATACGTCGCACTCGGCTCTGCCGCGCACGTATGGCTGCCGGTGTTTGATCCACCAGTAGGTAGGATTACTCTAAGGCCATAACCGTCTCATCAAATCGGCTTGGCCTCAGCCCCTGCTCTCTCCCATCCTCCTCCATTTAAAGAGACTGTTAGCTGATGAGGAGCCCTACATGCGAGACTGAAGATAAAAGAAAGCAGTGACCTGACTCATTAGCCCCCTTTGATTTAATATATTGACACTTGGATACAAATAATTCCATTTAGTGGCCTCTGTTGGGAGTGTGGGGTGGGGGGGAGGTAGGATCAATTTAATTAGTTATGAAATGTGACTTCTTGTCAGGAAGCAGAAGAAATGCTGACGTTAAATAAATTCGTGTGCAATTTGAACAATAAAGCTTTCGTGAGGCCCTCCATGTTAAAACTTAATGATGCACAAAAAAGGGCTTAATAGATACAACCTCAGCAATGGCCGTGATGGTTTTGAAATTAAGTAAAGTGGATGAACGGGGAGCGGTAATGTCGCCGGTCTGTTTAAACAAATTTATACATCATGAATATAAACAGTGGAGCCGGGGCTGAGTGGGTATTTCCTCTCGGTCCATCAGTTCATGCCTGGAGGGGTTCGGCTAATCGGGGCCCGTTGGCTTGTTAACGCATAGCATCACGCAGCGTCTGTGTGCCTTGACGCCTACCATAGCTGAGGGTCCACTCTCGGACTGAGGAGAGGACTCTCTGAACTCTCTCTGTCATGGTCTGAATGGGCGATGTGTTAATCATAGAGATCAGCAGGTCCGGAGTGAATGGTCACCACTTTAGCCACTCGCTCTGGTAGACGCTGAAGTGCATATGCTCAGGCTGCGAGAGAGAGAGAGAGAGAGAGAGAGAGAGAGAGAGAGAAGAGAGAGTTTGCCCCCCCTCTCTCTCTGCACGTCAGACTACACTCATACAGTAGTGCCCCACAGAAGCTCCGACACAAAGGCAGGCTTGTGCCGAATATATGCGGAGAACGCACATGTCTGCGCTGGTGGGGTTACAGTGTAGACAAACACAAGTCAATTATTAATGTTAATTACACAACATTTCCTGCCATTCTCTCTCTCTTCCTTTCTTGTTTTCTCTCTCTCTCTCTCTCTCTCTCCCTCTATCTCTCGTTGTGGTAATTAGCTGCAGGGCAGTGGCTCTGCATTGTGTTCTGACACCTCTGCTGTTAAGCTTAGCTAATGAAGAGGCTCCATCTTGAGAAGGGGCTGTCACATGAACAGTTAGAACGTGTGAAGTCACACCTGAGTCACTCTTAAATTAGCTACCTGAGGGGATTGGAAACAAGCTCTGGGAGTTTTGGTAATGTATGCCAGGAGTCTGCAGGCTGCATCACAGCTCAGGCCCGGTGATAACAGTAATTAATGACGCACAGGATTAGGGGAGACGTACTTTCGGCGCATCTAATTGTGCATCAAGAAAATTGCACCAGCTTCATTATGATTAAACATGTTTTTTTTTTTTTTTTAAATCAGCTCGCGGTGTACAACATAACAGCAATCTGTGGATCGATCCATTATGCTGTCTGTGCAAAACAAAAACACGTACAGAGAGCACGAGTGACTGGGGGGGAAGAAAAAACAGAATCTTTAAATATGCTTTGAATATCATCAGGGGGCACCTGTTTAGACTCCAGCGCCCTTCACAATCAGGCCTCACAATTCCCTCCCTGATCAAGGCAAGCGGCCGTGTACTTAGCTCCCATTGTACGGTGGCTCCAGAGGGAAAAATATCAGTTGGCGGAGAACACATCCTCCAGTGTGATGTTGACTTAGTTTCCTCTCCCTCCTGCCTCGGCCCTGTGTTTTCCCTGTTAATGTTGAGCAAACTGTTTTGTCTTTGCGTTGGCTTTTTGTACGTGGCCCTCGGCCCCGGCAGTGGGCACACACGCATGGGAGAAGGGGGGACCGTTAATGGGGACTACTGTGTGCGGCCAGCCGGCAGTTAGAAAGGGGGCCCGTGTTTTCTTAGGGCCAGGGTGGCAAAGCAAAGCATTCAGCCCATGCTAGCCGGGCCGAAAAAAAGGCCCTTTTTGTTTTCAGGGGCGGAGGAGAGTCCAAGCATTCCCCACGGAATACAATGAATGGAGCGTTTTGTCCTGCACCCGTTTTTTAGACACAGAATTGTTTTTTTTCTCTCTTTCCCTCTCCCTCTCCCTCTCTCTCCCTCTCTCTCTCCCTCTCTTTTTTTTCATAATTATTCTTGCCCGTCACTGGGTGTGCACATGACATTTGAGCATGTTTTAAAGTCTCAACACACTCATGTGCCTGCAATAAAGTCCTCCTCCCCGGCTCCGTAACAATCCCGCTTTCTGCCGGACAACAGAGTAGCCTCTGTTGTTCTCACAAGTCCCAGCAGCTGGGAGGCAATTGTGAGGACAGTGGCCCAGTCTATCCACGGACGACAGGAAGAGGGGGAAATGCTCCTTGAGCCACACTCTGGACAATGGCATTATTAGATTATGGGTGGTCTGACTCGACTGCTTAGCTCCAGCATTAGATGCATAACATTTTCTCATTAGTCTCCTGCCTAGACAGTCTCTACAATGTTTAGACGGGGCAATTGTTTTGTGTACTTGCAAATTTAGACTTCAAAACAAGGTCGCTGGGAAGCTGTTTCCCTCCATTTCAATGAGAGATATAGAGATATTATAGAGATTTTATGAAGATTTAATCAAATCCCCTTAGAATAAATATTGGATTCTAGGCATTGAATGCCAGTATAGAAGTTTAGTAATTATACCTTGTTTACTATTATGTAACATCATTTTCAAAAGTAATCTTCATGTGATACCTCTGCCATATTGTGATATCACTGCCCTATCTTATGCAGGGCCATGAATCAGTAAGAGGTACATAAAGTCATCCTTAGAAGACCCCCAGGATCAGGAAGTGGCAGTGTGGATCTGCAGGGTGGCAATGGTAAGGGTGGCCATGGCTGATAGCTTTTTGGGCTCCTCTGTCCACCCTGTCAAGTGGGTCGCAGTCTTCTCCATCCGTGCCCCTTTTCCCTCCATGTCCTGTATAAGGGATGTATATGAGGATAATGATGTTGAGCCCAGACTCACTTGTGGGTTTGTTTATGTCTATACTCTTCTCTCCTCATTACCCATGCCGTTTGAGGGAGTCCCCGCGGATTTTGCCAGTTTACTGCAAACCTTTTTTAATTTTATGACTAGACCCTGCCAGGATATCTGTTTCCTTCCCTTCTCCTATGTGTGTGCACTGAGCACGGGCTTCTGTGCAGATCATATGTTCAGAGAATCCCCCGGCCTGAAAACATGCCAAGATTTCAAAAGTATTCCCAGCAAACAATAATAGGAGGGTATGACAGACAGGAAGATGGAAAGGGAAAAGAGTGAGAGAGAGAGAGAAAGAAAAAAAGAAAGAGAGAGACAGAGAGAAAGAAAAAGAGAGAGAGAGGAAGGAGGGCCTCAGCCGCCCCTATCAGGCTGCGCTGTGTGGCACGTGGAAATGAAAAGCTCATGGAGAGCGCCGCCTTAGGCTCCATCTTTGATATTTTATATTCAATACAAACCTAATTGCCTGAAATATTTACAATCTTAAATTACATTTTAGGTCTTTGAGGCTCTCCAAGAATTTGCCTTAAGTACACATTTCTGTTGAATCTACAGTGATCACATTTCGAACGCTGTTCTCCAGAGAATAGTCCCCCCCCAACTCCCCCATCCCTCTCCTTTGTACTTCATCAATTTACTAATTTTCTCCACATCAGCAACATTCTTCAGTGGGCTGTTTTTTGCCTCCTTGATATTTCCCTCTAAACAGACCGAATTTTATCACTCCCTTAGTGATAAAAATGATCTAATAAATTAAGTGAATTTAGCCAGATATAAAAAAAGACGCTGATCAATAGAAGTTAGTACTTTACTTAGGACTCTGCCTAGGACTGTAACTGCTGTGTGATATATATGGCTGTTTGCAGCAGAGTGCTTCAGAGCCCACTGGATCTGGGCAGAGCACAGGGGAAGGGGCTGCCCTGCTTTTTAACAGCCCCAGACTTAATATAGACATATTGGAATGGCTCATTTCCAAGAGAGCTTGTTTTACTGTGTAAGGAATTAGTGTAACAAGAAGTCATCTATTGGTTATTCCTCCAGACTGCCGCCCTCCGCCAAGTGTCTGGTTTCTGTGCACCTTGTGTCCCCATGCGGCAGATATAGCAGCACGCCACACTCGCCCCCCTCCCAGCAGCCTGGCCCTTTTGTCAGTGAGCCTTGGGATGCTATACTCCAATGTGGTTGTTGTTCAATGTTAGTTTAAATGCGCACTCCTCTCCCCTCTCTCTCTCTCTCTCTCTCCCCCTCTCTCTCTCTCTCCCCTCCTCTCTCTCTCTCTCTCTCTCTCTCTCTCTCGCTCTCTCTCTCGCTCTGTCTCTTTCTGTCTTTCTCTCTTTAGACAGAGATGTTAATCGGTTACGTGTCGGTGAAAAATATCCATTTCCTGCAGTGGACAATCCCTGGGATTGAGAGGGTGGGTGGGGGCGGGGGGGTTAGGTGTGTGCATGAGTGTCGGGGGTTGGAGGTGGAGGGGGATGGTGGGTGGGGCAGTTCTCTGGTCAAAGTCATGACCAGACAAAAGCCCTTTGTGCCTGACCTGTAGCTCTGCAGTGGAAAGGCCCTCCTGTTTTCCCTTCGCCCAGCGGGAACAATGCGCTCAGTCTGTGCAGGGGAGGTGGAGGCCTCGCTCCTAATGCCTGGCCCACGTCAACACGGAGCTGGGGGATCAAAGTCCGGCTCAGGCATATCGATCCACATGGCTGATTGTCATCGGGGAGCAGAGTGGCAGAGCAACGGAGCAGAATATCTGTGACTTTGATAACGGCCCTCCAGTGGTGTGTGTGTGTGTGTGTGTGTGTGTGTGTGTGTGTGTGTGTGTGTGTGTGTGTGTGTGTGTGTGTGTGTGTGTGTGTGTTTAGGGAGAGGGGGATTAGGGCCGAAAAGCGGAGTGCGGTTAGCTGATGAATGACCTGCGATGTGGGAGTAATGTGTGCTCAGGGATCGCTGGGATTGTTTCATGAAATGACCTCTCCAGAACAAAGTAACACTGAGACACACAAGCCCAGAAGTGGTTCCATTCAGCGATTTTCCCCCTGGTTGGCTTCCAGGAAGCGCTCGCCTCAGCGCGCCGCATTCGCACAGTAGTGGGTGTCGAGTTTGCACGGCAGCTTGTTCTAGCCGTCAGTTTGCCACGTGTATGTGCAAGTGTGAGTGTGAGTGTGAGCTGGTGGGGGGTGGGAGTGTGTGGGTGTGTAGATGTGTGTGTGTGTTTTGTGTTTGTGGAAGTTTTTAAAGGATGTGTAGAGTAGTGTACTTGCTCTTGATACCTGATTCCTGTGCCTTTCAGTTCTGCAATTGCCAAAATGCCTGTAGCTGGATAGTTTGGTGGGAATTATCAAGACTTACTGCTCACAATCTGGAATTGGAAAAACTGCTTTGCAATTCTCTTCATCTCTTTTAGAAAGGCCAGACACATGCTAACTAAAATGTACCATTACTCAGGGAAATTCTGTCACAACGTTCAGATATTGATACTGAACACTGAAAGTAGACAGACTCATTATCAAGCTTTACTTATAGCTCCAACTCTGCTGAATCTATTACAGTTCAAATAGGAGTCAGGGAAAAAAAGCTACTCCCCCCGACCCACCCATCTCCCTTCAGCTCTCCTCTTCCCTCTATCTGATCTTGTCAACATGTAAGGCATTTAGACATGTTAAAACAACTCCTCTCCTCCTCTCGAAAAAGCGAAAGTGTGCAGGAGTCCCAGGTGATGCTCGCCGAGGATCAGACTATTTCTGTGTTTAGCCCGAAGACCAGGAACGGGGTAGGGGGATTGAAAAGGTGGGGGGGGGGGGGGCACTGCGGACAAGACGTCTCATGGGTACCGTGAAAACGTCTGAAAAGACAGTGAGGAGCACGGGTGCTGACAGGAGCCCTATTGAGCCCAGTAATGGCTTGTACATCTCCATTTCCCCTCCACCTGCATGACAGTCAGCCCAGGTCAGGCTTCCACAGGAGAGGGACAGGAGAGCTGAGGCCAGGGAGGGGGAGTGTGTGAGGGGCTGAGAGCCTGGCGACGGCAACGCTGCAATGAACTTCTCAAATTCAGAGATATTTCTCACTCACCCACCCACCAACGCGCCCGGATCCCCGTCCACACATGGCCATCTCTGAGCAGTCAATCCCGGCTCCCAGAATCATCCCAGCAACTCTGACCTCGGGATTACTCGCAGTCCTAAACCATTACAGCCCCTTACTGCTGATGTCGACATGTCCGCTAACAACATTGATTAATCTATACACCTCCATTTATTCACGTTTTTCTCTCTCCTTCTCTTTCTCCTAAGACCCTTGGCCCAGGGGCTCTATATCCTTCAGCCATCAGTCCCCTCATCGTGTCCTTTTTTTAGTGCCTGGAGAGAAACAGACTTGCGTGCCTGCAGACGTATGCGCGGGTCTTAAAGTGAAATCAAAGCCTCTCAGACTCGTGTTGCACTGAGAGGGGGAAACAGATTGTGTTGTGCGCCAGGGCGGCCTTCGTCGGGTCATGTGAATTGATGATGTATGTGAGGGTGGGAGTGAAGAGGCCTCTCTCTCTCTTTCACTCTCTCTCTCTCTCTCTCTCTCCCCCCCTCTCTCTGTCTCTCTCTCTCTTTCTCTCCCCCCTCTCCAAACCTCTGCTCAGCCGAGCGCTGGCAGAGAGGAGGGCTCCTGCCAAGTCTGGGCCTGACTGATTGCTACAGATGCTCTTCCTCAAGTATTCCGAGTTAGATCCTTACCCGGGAGTCTTCGGGGACAAACAATAGCACCTGTTCCTCATAAGAGAGGCCCATTCATGTATCTTTAATGAAGCGACGGGGCAGATGGCGAGGAATGGCGTTAGCCAGCAGTTAGCCCTGTGCTAAGACAAAAAGGGCGCGGTGCCAGGCCAACAATGGGCTGTATTTATGAGGAGCGGAAAGGACGATGCCCCACACTTGCCCGCATGCACCCATCCCCCACCTCTACCCCCCACCCCCCACTCTCACATCTGGTCCTCTTCATACTCTCCCACTCCTGAAGATCACCCTGCCAATTGAAATATTCTGGGGTACTCAGCCGATTGGCAGATCAGAACTTAAGGGTTACTCTTTCAGAGCCTTGCTCTGGATGGGGCTGTCTGCAGCAGTCAGGGAATGAAGGGAGAAATACACAACCACATACACACACAGACTCACACACACACACACACACACACACACACACACTCATACTAACACACACACACACACACACACTCACACTCACACAGATAAACGAGACAGAGAAAAGGGAGAGGACTATATTTTGTATTGGTGCTGCTATATAATTCATCATAATGTGTGAGCAAGAGCAGTCACTTATTTCCATTAGGCGTCAGCAGTCAAAGCCGAACTAGCAGTGCTAATATTCAAATCTATAAATGCATGGGCAGAGCAGCCACTGTGCTATCTGTTAATTGACAGTCTGGAAAAGCTAACCTCCACTATTAGTCCCCACTTTGAAGCCTCTGATTTGATTTGCCCCTCTCTCTGACATTGGTTGTGTAAATTAAAGTTTAATGTAAAGGGCTCATTACCACAAGACACAACTGCTCCAATCCACTGCCGTCCTATTCATCTCATTCAGACTGTGTGCGCTCCTTTTGACTGGAAAAAGCCTTTTATTATCTGTCACCGGTGTGCTGTCACTGACATCTTATGCTGTACATATTCTCATATTTATTTCTATTATGGCTTTGTGATGCATTCATCTCTTCACTTCAATGATATTTCAATTTGAAATTTTAATATTATTTTGTTTGTCAATATTAAGAAATAAAGATAGATAGGCAGAATGGCAAGTAGATAAATAGATAGATAATAGATACATCTATAAATAGAGATTGATACATTGACAGAGAAACTGATACATTGAAAGTGAGTGTTGTTGTGGATGGAGGGAGCTTAGATATTGGGAAATAGTTGTGATTTGGCTCCATTTATAAAACAGCTGTTCTTAGTGTCCTGGCTTTGGAGAGATTCGTTTTGCTAGTTTAATGTGTCTAAGGTTAATCACAATTATGTATGTGACTGACCTTTTATAACCCTTGAGAGGATAGGAATTTACATGCACACCAGGGTGTCTGTCTTCCATCCTCTGTGCTTTTTTAGCTCTGTAATTGCTACATTACCATGCCTAGCTTCTCCTCAGAGCTGTCTCTGGCTCCTCCTGTAGTAATACTAGCACAAGCCCTTATTCCACAACCTACTGATGACTGATGACTTTTATTTCATTATGTTTACAGTAGTTTTTGTAAAAATTCCACAGATTCCAGTGAAGCTGGGTTTATTTTGTATAACATCTCATTTAAGGTTAATAAATTGTCCATTTACTTTTTTGAAAGCACAGCACATTTAAAGTAATCCATTTCAGATGATTGAAAACAACCAAAAAATGTTTACTCAATTCTTCTCAGCCTCATTCTTTTGCAGTGTTACCTTGGCAGTTGCACTCAGTTAAAGAAAAAAAAATGAAAGAAAGTACAGGATATTTTTTATTTTTGCTTAGCAAAACTCACTCATGGCTAGATCGATAAAGTGCTGCTGAGGACTAGTTTTGCACTTGGGGAATGAGACCAGCTCAGCCATGCTGAGGGATTATACATGAGGTGGTGCGAGGGGGATGCTGGTGAGGGAAAAAAGTGGATATCACAAGCAGATCTGAGTGCGAACATGTAGGAAAAGTCATTGGTCAAAGCAGGTTGATTTCATGCCCCATTGCTGCAGCTATAATTGCACCCGGGCCCATTTTTTTATTGCTGGCTTGATTTGAAAGAAGGGATGAATGGAGAAACATTCTGTTAAGTGTTTATTTTGGGGCAGCTGACCTCTGTGAACCTGTTTACCAGACGGGCTCCCCAGGGCTGGGCGCGGTGCAGCGCAGCAAGGTACGGCCGCTGGCTGGGGTTCGTGAGCGTGCAGGCTCACGGTAGCGCTCCTGCAGCCGATCAGAGGCAGGCAGGAAGCAGGGGGATGACAGGCAGATTGGCTGCTAGTCTCGAGTCCCCACATGCGGCCTGACCCCGAAGGTCTCGCATGGCCCCTGTGGAAATAAAAAAAACTACAGCCCCCTTCCCCCCCCCAAAGAATCATCACCCTCCTTTTCACTTTCTCCCTCTCCGATACTCGACATGATCCCAGATTACTGGTGCGCATCAAAAAGAGGGCCGCGTGCGCCGTTACATCAGCCTCCACGTTAAAATGAAATATCGCAAACGGATGAGAAAGGGGGGACTTTTGGGGCTCGTCCGTCTCACTGCCTATTTTTTTTTTCGGTACACAGAGCACATGCCATAAATTAAACCGGCTGCCGGGGCTTTTATCGTCTGCATAAATGATCTTCCAAAAATATGAGACAGAGACAGTATATCTGTTAGGGTCTTTTCCTGTCAGTCAGCGATGTTGGCAAGACAGCAGAGCGCTCCCCACTGTGACCCCTCTACACCCCCCCTCCCCATGCACACACACACACACACACACACACAGTACGAGAAAACCATAGGAGACATGGACTCAAATCATGCTCGGTGACGAGAATCTCACCTGTTCTCCACCACTGAGCGGACGGGATGTTTTATATTTGGAGTCCCGGTGTCCTATTGGTGCAGAGCTTAATTCACTTGTATTCTCTCTCTGGCAACCCAGGCCTGAGTGCTCTGGCAGACTTAGAGGTTTAACCAAGGTAAATCTCATTGTGAACCAGTCCAAAGAAAGAAAAGAGGTTTAAGGGGGCCTCAGGATTAAAAAAAGATTGTTAGACATATTTTTGTCTATTCTGCATTTTTTTGTCCTATGTTATGGAAAAGATGCCTCAAAAAATGATAATGTACTTTCAATCGGGGAAAAAAAACCTGTTACGTCAACAATTACTTTTACACGTCTATTTGGCCGAAGTAACGCACGGTAATCACTGATAACACCGAAGCAGAATGGCCGGAGAATGGGTCCTTATCCGGTGAGCCGCACCTTGGATCAGGCAGGGCAAACAGTGTGCGTGCGTCTCTTTGATGTGAAAATGTGCGATTGGTGGGGGATTAGGAGCAGCTGAGGCAGGCCCGGTTATTGTGCGATCCACACGCAGGCCGTGAGCGCTGGCGAGGCCCGCTGTCAGCATGCGTTAGTCGGGTGTCTGATCTCCTCTCTCTCTGTCTTCAGCAGGTCCAGGGTCACATGCCTCCGCTCATGATCCCCATTTTTCCACACGACCAGCGCACTCTGGCAGCGGCTGCCGCCGCCCAGCAGGGATTCCTCTTCCCCCCGGGAATGTCCTACAAGCCAGGTATGACACGCGCCCGCACTACTGACTCTCTCTCTCTCTCTGTCTGGCTCTCTCTGTATCTCCATCTCTCTCTCCTGCTCTCTATCTCTCCCTCTCCCTCATGCACTTACTGGTTTACTTACTCACCCACTTATTAAAATCTCCACATCCTCCTTCCTAACTCTGATCTGGTCTTGAGTGAAGTGTGGCAAGTTCAAAAGTACCTGTCATGGTTGTTTAAACTGGCATGGCTATTAAGTAAACATCACTGGTCAAATATACTAATTGTAATCTATCAGGACTGATACGGCTGAAAGCTATCTTGAAACAAAAGATAATAGGGATTGTTGCTGAATGAAAAACATTTTGTCATTTTGTCACAATTAATCTGTCAGGATGATAAGAACGATATGAACCAAACAATAGCTCTAGCACCAACAGCCTTGTAGCCATACCTGCTGTGGCAGGACTGATGAAATAGAATGCAAACACAACCTTTGGTCGTGACCCATAGTAGCTGTTGAAAGGTTTTGTGTATCTTTCTCCCAAACAATTTATTTCTGTCCCTCTAAATAGATAAAAACTCTACTTTCGCAAACAGTAGGAAACCCACTTCTCTCGGTGTCATTTCTGCTGTAGAGCCCCCCCCACCTCTCACACACACAGGGGTGTTTTGACAGCACGGATGAGCCTTTGCCACTCAGGGCCGTCAGTGTCACCTGCTGGGCTTTATTTTGAGTGGATCTCAGGCAAGGCTCCTCATATGACCCCGCCCCCCAAACCCCCAGAGCAATTTCTCCTCCTCTCCCCCTCCTCTTCTCAGCCTACAGGTCTTCTGGTCTGTCCTAGTGTGGTAGTGTCCGATAATAGACCTCAATTTGTGTCTGCTGAATTTCAAACATTCCTGAAGAATAATGGTACAAAAACAACAGTTCTGCATATTGCCCAGCTTTTAATGGAGCCACAGAGTGCTCAGTAAAAAATGTGAAAACGACTCTGGAGAAAGGAAAAGTTAGCAACATGAATTTGCAACACTGCATCCACAATTTTCTTTTCTGTTACAGAAGTACTCCACAGTCTGCTACAGGGAAAACTCTGGCAGAATTGCTGTTGGGATGTCAGTTCAAAACCTAACTGTTTCTCACAAAACCTAGTTTGACTGAGTGAGAAACAGGAAGTTCAGAAGTTGAAGCAAGCTGATAAATTGGCACATGTCATACACTTCTTACCCAGACAAAAAGGGTTAGTTATAAAACACAGGGGAGGGGAAGGTGTTAAGTGGGATCTGGGTTGTACTGTTAAGGTTCTAGGTCCTCTGACATATCTGGTGAAGGTGTATGGAAAAGTGGACAAGAGACCTGTAAATCAACTGACTGACACTGAGTGTGTCAGAAGACATCCCATCTAGTGCTGATATGAGAGTTGTTACAAATATGTCACATACATGTGTAACAATGGCTGGAAATGTACAAGAACCCTGCTGAGAGGGGAAAACAGCCCCCACCTCAGGCCTGGAGGGTTTCCAGAGGCCAAGGCAGCAGATGAAGCCACCTGACAGATTCCATCTGTGAAAACCCAGCTGTTCAAATTAATAAGGAAGGCCATTTAAAAAAAAAAAAAATAACAATAATAATGATACCAAAAAAAATGTTAAATTAATTTTGTTGTATTGTAAAATCCTGGGTTCAGATGGGTTAGCAAATTACGAAAAAAATTAAACGAATCTCGGATTATATAACATCTTTTTTGTAGATACACAGCAATATTCCCCTAGCTTCCCCCAACCACCCCCATCCTTCCTCCCGCTTCTCTGAAAGCTAAGAACAATCAGGTCTCCCCTGTCAAAGCACTTAATGCTGTGCACCATGAAGTGTGTCACTTTAGAAGTGAGCCAGGGCTGGGGAGCGCAATGAACAATGGCTTTGGATATACGAGTCGCGGAATGTAAACTGAATGTCAACATGAAAGTGTCTCAGCTTCTCGTTGGCTGTAATCGTCATCCAAGAATCTGCTGAGGGTGCCGCGGTAACACAATACCTCTGCTTTTGAGAAACGGACTGCGCCTCCCCACCTCTCTGCTTCTCTCTCTCTCTCTCTCTCTCTTTCTCTCTCTGTCTCTCTCTCTCTCTCTCCCAGGGCTCATGTTGAGGCCCTGCTCGTTACCTTGTTTCTGAGGGCTGTTTTTTTGGCATTGTGTTTTCACTTAAAGTGATCTCTGTTACATAAAACAGCTAACATGCTGAAACACAGCCAAACAAGTGCTCTTATTTAATGGAATTGAAATAGACAATACCTTTACTGGACCATATTTAAATATGTTAGTATACAAGTATACTCAAAGTATGATACATCACAAAAATTATTTAGTATGTTGCATGTCAGTAAACTTCACGACTTAAAATGAATGAAAAAGTGAAAAAATGTACTGCAGAGGTTCAGACAAAAAGTCACTGCACCCTCAGGTCAGATCAACATCAGCGGACGCAGGGCCGCCACCAGGTGACGTTCCCTGCAGTCGCGGCCCCGCTCTGGAGCACGTGTCCCCCTAGAGGGATGCAGGGCACAGAGCTCACAGGGTTTCTACCACCCCGGCCTGCCCCAGCATGTCTCCCCGAACGCCTTTTGTGTGGCGGAGAGAAAAGAATTTTCGCCCTCACGCAAGCATTCCACATCCCGAACATCAAATTTGGAGGGAAATTGCAACAACATGCAGATTGACTCCCTGCCAGGACAGTAACCCTCCTGTCCCGATCCCGACTCCCTTATTGTTCTCGCTGCTCCAGAAGTGCCGCTCTCAGCATCTGTAGTTAAAAATTAAAGCCCAGGCCTGCCCCTGGGTCCTGGCCTCACACTATCAAGCAGTTGAATCGGTCGCCTTGTGGTTTTTTGTTGTGTGTTTTGTTTCTTTTTTTTTCTTCTTCCTGAACATTGACTATTGGGTGTAAGTAAACTAAAAATGCACAAGCAAGGGTTTTCCTCCCGTATGAGCTGAGCCAACTATCGACACGTCGGGCGGACCTCTGGGAAATAGCACGGTGTGGATCAGTGCGATGAGAGGAGAGAGAGAGAAAGAGATGTCAGAGAAGGAGAATTTATGTGCGACGCGTGTGCGCGCTCTGTGGGGAAAGCCCTGGTTCTGCCTTTGTCTACACACAGGGCGCTTTGAGGAACACATGTCAACGCCTCATCAAAAACACAGAAACAACAGAGAGATGAGAAGTACAAGAGAGAGAGGGAAAGAGAGAGAGAGACATTAAAATGGAGGAGGAAAAAAGGTTCTGCAGTCAGCAGGTGAGTAGCAGAACATTATAGGGTGCGATAGAGCAGCTAATAAATTAACTATAAAGGCGGGGATGAAAAAGAAAGTCAGCTATTTTGGAACTGTGGAGGCATGACAGGTTGAGCAGGGAGCCTGAGGGGATTTGTTGCAAGTTTGATTTTTTTTTCTTCTAATATGTTTGACATGGAAAACATTTTAGTACAAATAACAGGAGTCATAATGGAGACTTCAGCATGGGTCGCCTTGTGTTAAGCTCTTGCATTATTCATGAGCTTGCAAAAGAAACCAAAAAAAGGAAGAAAGAAAAAGAGAAAGAGAAAGAAAGAAAGAAAGAAAGAAAGAAAAGAGGCCTCTGGAAAACAACTCAGTCTGTGCAGGCTCTGTTATTCCTGGCCCCCTCTGTACATAATCTTCGATCAGATGATCGTTTGACATAAAAAAAAGGCTCCACTGCTGGGTGCCCCGTGTTCTCGAGTGGCGTTGGCAAGACAGGGCCCAGTGCTTATGGCCTCTCGCCCCGCAGTGCTGCACCACCTCATTCGCCCCTCACACTGTGCCCAATGGCCTGAGCGCCATCCAGGGCAGCCACAGCGATCCACAGGCTCATCCTTTTTAAGGCAGGCAGAACCAGCCGTGACACCCCCACTGTCTGTGTACATAAAGACAGAGGCGTGTGCCATAATGGGGCTGTGGAATGGATCCTCCGGCCAGACTCTTTCAGCTGTGATGAGGCCACAATGCCTTATTGACTTTCCACCGCGGGATGCTGATATATCTGCTTAGCCTTGGGTTTGCGATCGGGGTCGTGCATGAATGCACGTGCCCAGCGGCACTCTCTCTCTCTATCTCTCTCCCCCCCTGCCTTATAAGATCATTAGTTCCTTTGATTTCGTTATTACCTTGCAACCTCGCCTTGGCAACCTTGTTATCTGTAGTGTTTGGGCATAAAAGCAGTCTTTGCCTTGTTTATTGAATTGACTCAGACTTTAAAAGGACGGAATGCAAATTAATTATTTGCCCTTTCTCCAAAGTTTCAATTTCTCCGCTGTATCTCAAGGCAGTTTGCCTTTCAAAGACGTCTACTATTTGAAGAGCCCTTGCCCTTGGCATCAGGTGGTCCAACACGAAGTGCCGGTGGAGTGAACTCTCTCCTAATAGTTCCTCCCTCGCTCGCCTCCACCTTTTCATTACGCTGGCATGCTCTTGTCTCCTTGTCTGCCCTGTGCCAGCCTTAAAGGGCTCTTCTTCCCCCAAAATAAGAGGGGCAATGCCAGGATGGCAGGATCCACCTCACAAAGACCTTTCTTTGTGACATGATACCTGACCGCAATTTGCCAGTGAGGGCCTGCGGGAGAGACATAGGCGTAGTGATTTCATTGGATGCAACCACACTGTTTTACAGTGCTTTTTGGACACTTCTGAGATCTGATAAGACTTTGAAGTGTTTGGTGAGTCTGTTGTTCAATTGTGGCTGTTGGTGTCATCTAGCGTGGAGAGTGGGGGTCCTGAGCTCGGCCCTGGGAGCAGCTGCCCACTTGGACCTCAGCGGTGCCCCTTTTAGAGCAGCCTCACTTTCACACACAGCAGCCTGGCAGCATGCCTGGTCTGCCCCCCCCCCCCCCCCCCCCCCGGCACTGCCCATCCTCCTTCCCCCTGCCCGCTCACTTCAGCGTCCCCGCTTGGCATCTGACACGCCTCCGGTCTCACATGACGTCCTGGCCGCACACAGCCACCACTGACAGAGGGGAGGCAATCACTCCTCCAGCAATGAGAAGGGAGTGGTGAAAAAGTGGGAAAGAGACCTCTGCGTCTGGGATGGGGGGAAGGTGGAAGGGAGGAAAGAGGAGAGAAGTGGTGGAGGGGGGGAGGTGAGAATAAAGAAGTAGTCCAATGAAAGAGAGAGGGGAGGGGGGGGGCAGACATATTGGACAGTAATGACCCTCACTCCACTTCTCTCGTGGCACTGTTTGAAAATCACATCAATTGCGTGCCTCACCGCTCCTCGGCCCGTGGCACGGGATTGAATATCCAGACTGTATCACAATGTGCTGCGCTGGACAAGATTGGGAGGCGCGCGCGAGGTAGAAAAAAGCGGAGAAGGTATATACGTTTCCCCCCCTCATGCCTGTGGCTTAATGCCTCCATATGTTTGTGTGGAGAAGTGACAGGCGAAAGTGGTGTCTGAATCGGGGCCAATTCTCTTCTTCAGAAGGCACACTTCAGTCAACCCCTCCACCGTCCCCGTCGGATCCACCACCAACACCACCCACCCACACCCCCTCCCCCCACCTCTGACCACAATGTGCTGAGCAGTGAAAGGATTCCTTTACCGAGTTACTCACACACACCCAGGCCAGGGATGAAAACACTTTACTTTCCCCTTCTGTTTCATTTTCTCTCTCTCACTCTCTCTCTCTCTTTCTTTCTTTCTTTCTTTCTTTCTCTCTCACCCTCTCTCTCTCTTTCAAGCAAAAGCTTTCCACTTGTATCAGTATCACGTTTAACTACCCTCCTGTGTTTATGTTTTAGATTCCAGTTTCCTGATGTGTTGTGATAAGATGACAAAATGTTCAAGACAACTATTGTTTTGAAATTCTCATACTTCTCTGGTTAAATGTGATGTTATGATAAAAGAACAAATCATGTCTTTCCTGATCTCCTTCAGTGACTTTGTAAGTGCTTGCTTGTTGTGACCTGTTGAAGTAGCACATTTTCACTCTCTCATGCCAGAACCCACACAATGAGAGAGACAATGGCGTGTAGGACAAATGAGAGTTGTGTTTACGGTGGTGTAAAGTGCCTAAGAGAACACGCCACTTTTTCTTCTCAACTAAAGCCACACACACATCCAACAGTAGCACGAGGATTGAAGAATAGAAACAGTTTTTTACTTGCCAACTTGCTATGAACTGACTGTTGTTGATTTTTTTTAAGGACACAACAAGCCTGCAAGAACTAAAAAAAAAAAAACGAAAAGAGTAGGGAATAGAAAAAGGCCAGAGAGCGAGAGAGAGAGAGAGAGAGAGAGAGAGAAAGAGAGAGAGCAAGAGAGAGAGTGAGAGAGAGGAGATACGTTCCTCAGTAATCCTTCCTCTGGTCTGCCCAGCTGAATCTTTTGTTGGTGCAGATGTTTGGGCTGGGAGCCGAGGCTGGGTGAAGGCAGGCTCGAGAGCCGTGTTGGCACTTGCCTGGCCGCCGTTGGGCCGCTCATTGTCTCAACCTGTGTGCATTGTTCTGCCCCCCTCCCCTCCTCCTCGACAGGTGATAACTACCCGGTGCAGTTCATTCCATCCACAATGGCAGCTGCTGCCGCGTCAGGACTCAACCCTCTGCAGCTTCAGGTATGTGCAACAACAAAGAATGTGCAGGCAAGCTGCCAGGCCTTGGGCGCTGCACGGCAAAAAAAAACAGCTGTATGTTAAATAATGAGCCGGCACGCTAAATAATGCTCCAAGTCAGCCCTCACCAACTTAACACCTTACATGTGTAATTTAGCCATTTTACTGAGAACTTAACCCCATAGTTACCCGGGAGACTGCAGTTATGAGAATAATGGTTATTGCAGGAAGGGTTAGCCCTCCTGGCTCCTCAAGAACCCTCTGCTAAACCAATCAGGCACGAGAGGCTGTGCAGTGTCACCAAAGGGATTGGCTGGTTCTGCCTGTTCTGTATTTCTAACGGCTATACAGCTGTATATGTCATGGACTGTGTGGGTTTTTTTTGTATACTGTGTGTATATGTGTGTGTTTGTGTGTTTGTGTGTGTTATGTTGCCTATGTAGCCAGTCCAGTGTGAGTGCAATCTTCTGTGGTGTGAAGACAGCTCAGGGCACTGAACCGTAAGACCATGCAGAGTGTGAGGTGGTAAATGTGAAAGCACAGCTAGTAGATAGACAAACAGGCAGAGAGAAAAAGAGAGAGAGAGAAAGAGGCTGAGAGAGAAAGAGAGAGAGATTCCCCTCAAGCACCTTTAGAAGTGAATTCTCAGGTAGGCCGTTTCAGCGGTGAACCAGACTCGGAGGCTAACTCCAGGCAATAAGCACTTAATATAGATCGCTATCTGCGTTCCACCGCGCGTCTCATTACCATCCTAATCAGCACCATTACCCAGCCTGCTGTGAGCCTGCGAGCGCTCTCTCTTTTTGTTTCCAAATTGACAATATGCTTTCCCCCGCGTGCTTTCATCACGTTATATTTACATAACAAATGCTGGGAATGGCTTTGGGAAGCAGAGGCCTCTCTATGATTACACTAATGTCATTATTCTTGGCTGCTCACTGGTGAAATTATCAAAGCGAGCCCCTCGTGAAGCCCCTGTGAAGGATGAAGATGGATGGAGGCCTTTGAAAAGTGCGCCGTGATAAATATTTAAGTTTTCCTGAAACTTCCCAGGCCAAGGGGTCCTGAGGAGAAGGGGATGAGGCACTTCCTGAGAGTCCGTCTTTTGCAACAAAGAGGAAAAAAAAGGAGGAGGAAAGAGAGAGGGAGTAAGACAGTCGGGGGAAAAAAGCAAGAGAGAGAGAGCGAGAGAAATCTTTTCAAGCGCTACTTTGATCTGTGCGGTTGTTTTGTCAACAATGTCGGTAAACTGTTGATAGCAATTAGACATTAAGCTCTCTGATAGCAAGGGATTGTGGCAAAACAAAAGCTGTGGAGTGTGCGTAGTAGACAGAGGGAGAGAGGGAAGCATCTTGTAACTACTTTTTTTTCTCCTCTGCCTGATACATGAGCACAATTTGTCCTTCAGAGCTTATCGCTTTCAGCATTAATGAGCCTTGGCAAGTCCTAACAATGCTGCAGCTGGGCCTGGAAAGGTCTCCTTTATCACACAGCTATGGGAAGAACAATCAAGCACCAGGAAGGTGTGGGATGAGTCTGCTCATGTTTCTGAGGCGTGTGTCTGTGTGTCTCTGTCTGTGTGTGTGTGTGTGTGTGTGTGTGTGTGTGTGTGTGTGTGTGTGTGTGTGTGTGTGTGTGTGTGTGTGTGTGTCTCTGTTTGTGTCTGTGTGTGTGTGTGTGTGTATGTGTGTGTGTGTGTCTGTGTGAGTCTGTGTGTGTGTGTCTCTGTGTTTGGGTGTGTGTGTGTCTGTGTGTGTGTGTGTGTGTGTGTGTGTGTGTGTGTGTGTGTTTGTGTGTGTGTGTGTGTTGTGTGTGTGTTTGTGCATCTTAAAGTATTGTTAATTCACTATGCATGTGGCTTGATTTGGTGCTTTTAAGTTGAGCAAGACAGAAACAAATCTGAGTGCACATGCTTATGGGTGTGTGTTAGCCTATGTGTTTAGTACATGGCCTTTCACAGGAAACGATGGTACGACTCGATCCCTTCGCATCTATTTATAGTTGCGTGTTGGGCTGGAATCGTCGTATATCTGAAGGCTGAGGAGTTCCAGCTATTAATTCTGATAATATGTTCAACCCTGGGAATGGGCTAGAACAGAGCCCCCAAGACCATGACTCGGCGACCTTTACAGAGCACAGTAAACAAAAAAGAGGTGTATTCCCATTAATTGAAGCGCGTCCGTTGGCGGTATATTTCACCTTGCCGCTGCTATTTACTCTGCACAGAGACCCCCTTAAAACAGCCCCGGCAAGTCAAACATGCCCTTTTCTCCGCCGATCAACACATAATGTGACTGGCCATGCCTTCCTCTACAAAGCACCATGAAGTGGGATGATTAAAACATATCACACCGGAGATGGAGATTATTAAATTCATGCCTAGCCGTGGCTAGTCTCCGTCAAGCTGTGGGCCCTGACAGATAAACAGCCGGGCCAATACACACAGGCGTTTGTGTTGTGTGTGTTAGTGTGTATTTGTGTGTGTGGGAGTCAACTGAGGACTAAAGAGGCAGACAGAACACTCCTTTTAAAGGGAGAACAACAGCACACAGATGCTGTTAAAATATGTAATTTAGTAGAGAAAGGGCATAAAACGAAATCTTGCGTGGCTGTTAGCATGCAGTGAGCCCGCTGTGGCATCAGTGCCCTGACACTGCCTTTGTCTGATCCTTTGAGAGGGAGAGATGCAAGTCTGATTTTACCTCCCATAACCAGTGCATAGCCGCTACATGTTAGCCTAGCTTTACCACCACGCTTACTGAGTGCACATTTATGGGACATGCTAATGTGTCCTTTTGCTTATATGGAGGGTCCTAGGTCACTGTTAATGAGGGGTGTTTATGTTAGGGGAGTGAGAGCATAGGAGTGTGTGAAACGTCATGACTGTATCAGTGTGAGACTGGTGATCGCGCCTCATCGGGCAACCCCTGACCCCTTACCTGGCGTGCCCCCGCTTCTCCTCCCATGCCAGGAGGGTGGGGGGAATCCACCCCCCAACGCATCACCAGTCCACCGTGTCTGTCTGATTAAAATATCTCCTTGCTTGTCAGCATGCTGGCAAGTTATAATTTTCAGCCATTTACTCCGTGTAGTCTGAGGAGTATATATGAACCTTCAGGGGGGGAGAAACAACGGGGCTTGTAGGGGGATTTAATTTCCACAATGCGGTGGCAGTAATGTGCTCTGCCAGTCTTAATGCCAGCGACGCACCCACTCACCATCTCCACTTGTCATAACAGTCAGGGGGTGTGGGGGTGGGGGCAAGCTCACCACCCCTCGCTTCCCTTCTCCCACACATCCGCGCAAACACACACACACACACATACTCTTGCCCACACACACACACACACACACACACACACACACACACACACACACACACACACACACACATAGAAACGCAGACACACACACACCCTATATGGACTCTTTTTAACAAAAAGTAACAAAAGGTTTTTTTTTATGGGACTGATGGCTGGAAATGAGAGCGAGACATTTCGCGACTCGCAAGCGGAAAGTGTAATTTGCTTGTCAATACAGGAGTGGGTTTGGGGGGGTGGGTGGGGGGTGGGGGGGGCATGGCAGAGCCTCCTCTATGACGTCCCCCGCCGCTGTCAGCAGGCACTCCGGCTTGCATGGTAATTTCACTCAATGCTTCCCTGACAGATTGCTCCCCGTCTGCAACTCACTGGAGAGCGGCTGCTTAAACTATTGCGCGGACCGACTGCCTTTCTTCATTAGACTTCGTTCACAAGGCCGGGATGAGCAGCAGAAGAGCCCGTAACAATGGCCGTGTCCCAAACTGTCCCCCGTCCTTATTAGAACTGACACCTCTCACCCCGCCTCGGAAATTGTACCCGGGCTAGTGAGTGGGCGAAGAGTCGAGCGACCGGTCCAGCTAAAAAGAATTATACTAATTCTACAAAAGAATTCTATTCATTGCCCCCCACCCCCTGTTTGGATTGGCACTTAATTTGTTGGTGCACAAGATCACATTGCATCAATTGCTCAGTGGAAAACAATTTCCTCAGAGGCGTAGGCTACTGCGCTTGATATATTGTTTGCCTCTTTTTTTTTTTTGCCAGGGGTTACAAACAAATCAGAAGTGAGCACTGAGAGAGGTCTGTTTTTTATCATTGGAAGCAGACTTTTGGGTTTAAGCTGTTTTAGAGTAAGCATCATTGGATAAAGCTGAACATCTGTGTTCTGCGCGTAGTGGAGTGGAGATGGGGGCAAACACAAATAGGACTTACAGGCTGCCTGCTCCCTCCCGGCCCACCCTCTCTGCCCTATCTCATTCCACATTCTGTATTCCATTTCGCTTTACTTTCTCTCCTCTGTCCTACAACCTAACTAGATACCTAGATACATTTTCTCTCTTTCTCTCTTTTTTTTACTTTACTTTTTTTTGTACTTTCTCTTTCATCCTTCCATTTCTCTCCCTAAATGCTAAACCCTTGAATGGAGGCTCTCTCTCTCCTCTGATGTTACTGTTCTTCACCTTCAGGCCTTAATGGCATGGGGGAGCTGGGAAGCTTGGATGGATAGTGCCCTGAACAGAGGGACAGGTGGACAGATGGACAGATGCTCTGATAAACGAAGGCAGGGACTCAGAATGGGGTCCCCGGCCGTTTGAGCCGAGTCGAAACGTTCCATCGGCCGAGTCAGCAGCCGCTCATCAATGAGCTCCCTGGGCCTTGGTGGGAGGCTGGGCAGCACCGAGCCTATTCAGCTGGGTCCTTAACAAGGCTGCCCCGCCGCCTGCCTGCAGATGTTACACTGAACTCAACAGAGCACACAGCACACAGAGGCCAACCTGAGAAAGGCTGTGCAAGGTGCAGAAAGTGTGAAGAAGAGAAGGAGACAGAATGTGAAAAGAGAGAGAGAGAGAGAGAGAGAGAGAGAGAGAGAGAGAGAGAGAGAGAGAGAGAGAGAGACTCAAGCAGGGAGGGGGTGGATGAGAGAAGGGCGGAGGGGGGAGGGAGGGAAAGCGAGAGAGAAAGAGAGAGGGAGCAGGTTGGGCGCCAGCAGATGAAACAGATGTTGGGCCATACTGGAAAGCATCGGCGCAGTGCACCAGGATGCAGCCTCCCCTCCCGACATCTGGCCTGGCCTGGGTCAGCCTGCGCGCCCAGGGCAATGAGCCCGGACAAGCCGCGTGGCAAACAGGGGTTGGCGCTGTGCTGCCAGCTAAACACCCGCGGGGCAACGTGGCCCTGCTCATGCCAGCTATCTGGCTCTGCTAATGCAGAGGTGACTGTCAGGGCGAGCGTGTGTGTGTCTGTGTGTGTGTGTGTCTGTGTGCGTGTGTGTGTGACCCATATTTTTGTCTCCTTCAAAGCAACAGAACAGGCGTCTGGAAAAAGAAGAGCAGTACATATGTTTCACACATATGCTTCCTACACCTTACTTGTTTAGAGGGCCATATTTTTGTGTTTTCATTGGGCTTGAGTGAGATGGTCCTGGGGCTACAGTTGCGCAGAGACTGAACTAAAGACAGAGGGGGGTAATGCAGCATTATGGCTGCAAGGGCAGCGGCTGTTTAAATCTGCCACAGTGTTTCACAGCATCTGTCACACAGCAATCTGTCCAGCTCTGGAAGAACTAACAAGACTTTGAGTTTTATTCTACAAATTGCACTGTTTTTTTCCACACACCCTTAGGCCCCGATATTTCTCAATATAGCCATTTTAAGTTAACAGCCTCTAGTACTGTCGATGTTTTCTGTATTCACATGAAACATATGGCTCTTAATTTGCGCCATATCATTTCAGGTTCACCGTACTTCTAGAATAGATCAAAGCTAACTATTCCTTAATGGCCCTGGAAAGCGAGTTTTAAAAGTGTGCTGAGGTGTCCCACAGCATCATCTGAGCGTGTAATATCAGGATAATGTTGTTGCAGGCAGAAAAGCAAGCCTTTCGTTTAACCTGGCTGGCCTCAGGAGGGCTCGCTTTTAATTAGCAAAGGCTAACAGACTGACCTTGGGCCAGCACCGCATATTTGGAATCCACACATTCGTAGATGGCTTTAGCTCTTATGGGAGGGAAAGAGAGAGGGAGAGAGAGAGAGCAAAGGGATATGGAGAAAGGTGTGTGTGTGTGTGTGGATGAGTGTGTGAGGCTCTGTGTGTGTGTTGTCATGGAGGCAGCGAACACACAGTAGACGCAAGCGGATTGAGAAGCCACATTTCCCCTGCCCCTCTCTCTAACTAAGCTGTATTGCGGCGAGTCATTTAATGCTCAAGTGGACAAAGGTATTAGCTCAGTCAGTGGTCTGGAGCAGACTGTTTCTCTGTGGCCCTGCCTGCTGTCTCCTTCTCCCTCTCTCTCTCTCTCTCTCTCTCTCTCTCTCTCTCTCTCTCTCCCTCTCTCTCTCCCTCTCCCTGTCTCTCTCTCTCTCCCTCTCTCTCTTTCTCCCTATACGTATCTGCCGGCTCCAGAGCCCCAATGACTCGCTGTTTCCTACCACTCAGCAGCTTTTCTGCTAGAAGTAATGGCTCTCAGTCGTAGGTAATATGTGTTTGCACTCCCCTCTGTGTGTGTGTGTGTGTGCGTGTCTGGGTGTATGTGTGCCCGAGTGTGTGTTTGTGTGCGCGAATGTGTGTGTGTTTCCAGAGGGTGGTCAGAGATAGACTTGAGTGTCTCTGTGCACTGTATTGCCTTGTCTTTGTTGACTGCTTGTCTTTTGTTCAGCCCTCGGTAGGATTATAGAAATAGCCGCCTCCCTGAGGGAAAGAAAGAGGTCACATAAAGAAGAAAAAACACAGTGTACAAGAAAAGAAAAGGGAAACATTTCTCTGCTTCTGACTCTTATACACCCTCATGAGGAAACCATCAACCAGACAGATGTGTTAAACGCACTTTCGAATCTTTGTAAAACTGTCTATTTTGTTTTGCGCTGCAGACAAAAAAGCTGTGAAAACACCTCACTGTCATTTTCTGTTATGTTACCTTTATGTGTAGGGCACCTCTGTGAATATCACCTCTGCCCTGTTAGGTGAAGCATGCTAATTGCCTGAATGATAAAGATTGTACACTGTCTGCTGATGAAAACAGAGAGAGAGAGAGAGAAAGAGAGGGAGTGAGAGAGAGGTGGGGGTTTTCCACTCAGGAGTCGACCCCTTGCACAGTTTTGTGGACTCGGGGCAGAGAGCCAGAGCGCTGCGACTCCCGGTCCCTGTTTAGCCATTGACTTTCAGCGTGACCCTCATTACCGGCGCAACCTTCTGCCGCGCGGCCGCCGCCCTGCAAGATGGCGCGGGCGGAGAGGGAGAGCGGCTGGCCCGCCGAGAGAGGCCTGGGTGAGGCGGGCAGATGTCCTTCAGTCAGGGACTGGAACATGTGTCTAGCCCCGGGACAGCATCCGTCAGGGCAGCCAGGGCTTGTCTTCAGTCCCTCCTGCCCCCCCCCCCCCTCACTCCAGTCTGCTCTCCTCTCTGCCCTCCTCCTCCTCTTCGTCTTTCTTTTCCTCCACTGCTCTGCATCCATCTCTTTTTCCCCCTCTTTGCCCCCCCCCCTGCTCTTTTCCTTGTTTTATCTGGTTGCATTTCTCCACTCTCGTCCTCACATCCTGCAGCAGACTACATCAGTAATGTGTCAAAGCCAAGGCAGCAGTGACAACAGGGTTAGCACAGTGTTAAGTGCAGAGTGGCCTCCTCTTCCTCTGTGCGTGTCACACCTCTGCTTCCTGCCCTCCTGATTGTATTTGTTTGTTCAGTTCCTGGGGCGGCCCGCGCAGCGCGGGGGTAACTCTACCCCTCGGTCCGTGGCTCTGACCCGTTAATCAGTCCTCACAAAAGGCCGTCTCACTGGCTCTAATTTGAACTAAAACCCAATTAGGTCCCTTTTCCGGAACAATAAAGTTCTTCCCACACAAGGTCAGGGTCTGTGCCCATCTAGAGCGTTTTTTAACTAACATCTGTCCAGCAGACTCGCCTCCTGCTTCTGAAAACACAACACCCCATGTAGCCTACAGACACATTCAGACTTAAACTACATCCTGCCCTTCCCCTTATAAAGACTATAACACAGTAATAAACACCCCCCTTTCTCTCCACTGTCCTGACTTTGATTATTTGGATTGATAGAGAGGAGAGAAAAAAAACCAGTGATTTTTCTTTTGTCTTTTTTTTTTTCGGCCCGCTTTTGCTCTTTGAAGACAAAGGGTGTCTGTTTGCAAGGCGGTGTCTCCTGGTATCACTGTGGGAACCCAATCAGTCTGTCATTTCCGTAGCTGATGTTCTGTTGTTTGCCCCGGCTCCCCTGGAACAAAAACCCTTTTGTGTGGTAGCAGTGGGCAAGCGATAAAGTTTTGCCCAGGACAGGAGGACGTGTTTGCATATCCACGCATGTGCCACGGCCACAAAGGAATAGAGCACTGTCTGCCACAAGTGGAGGTAACATGCAGAGATAGTTTCATACACGGTGCACTGGAAATGCACTCAGGAAAAAAGCCATTTTCTTGATCTGCAATCCTTGCATTGTATTGCACTCCATTCCGAAGCAGTTTCCCTCCCTCTATTAAATATTGCCTCTAATGTTGAAATGGCAGTTAGGACTCAAATTTATGTGGCACTTACTCAGGAGAGGTCACGAAGGGCACAGGCTGTTTTGTTCGACCCCTGCTACTTAATGCAGGAGACAAAAGCCTATTTAACCATTTACCTGCTCGCCAATCAATACTAGCCCAAGGCTGACAGCAGCATGTTCCGTCTGGCCTTGCAGCTCATCGTCTCACATGGAAGCAGAGAACAAAGCCCAATAATTCTCGGCCATCGCTAATAATACAGCATCTGAAATGGGTTATCATTTGCAGGCTTAATGCAATAACACCCTCTGCCATTTTTATGAGCTCTGACCTGTGGTGGATCATTTCGTTGATGAAATGTTAGTTATGTCTGTCTGTGACAACACAAAATGTGCAGACATGTATGCATCCTCTTACATACACACGCTCACACACACACACACACACACACACACATACACACACACACACACACACACACACACACACGCACAAAAACTAATCATGTTGAGGACCTCCCTTTTCCTGTGGCTACTAATGATTGACATTTTGTGCCTGGCCAGTCATTTAAACCATATGCTGACTGCATGTGACCGCAGCGCTGCATCACCAGAGCCAGGCAAAAGCCGCTGACTCCCAGCCAATGAAAATAAGCATTGGGGATGGTGATTTCTCCTCTTCTTTAAAAAAAAAGAAAGAAATGGACCTTAAATGTATGCCTTTTAATAATGCACATGATTGATACCCCAAGATCGGCGCACAATAATGGGGGGACCTAGCTAGGTGTCTCTGTGGTGACTTATTGGCCTAGAAAAGCGGCAGCAGCCTCGGCAGCGGGCGAGCGGTAGGAAATCAGATATGAGAACAGGCTGGAGCTGAAGAAAGTCTGAAAACTTTACTGATGAGAGGAAAAAGCCCTCTCCAAGTCTCTTGTATAAAAGCCATCACTGTGTGGGTTTTTTTTTTTTCTTTCTGCTGTCTCTCTGGATTCAGAGCTTTTGATATACAGTTAAGACCTTTGATGGAGCGGCTGTGCCAGGAGGAAAAGAGAGAGAGAGAGAGAGAGAGAGAGAGAGGACAGAGAGAAGGAAGGGAAAAAGAAAAGAGAGGAGGGGTGGGGTTTGAAAAGAGAGAGAGCAAGGAAGGAAAGAGAGAGAGGGAGGGATGGAGAGGAGGGAAAAAAGCAGCTTTGAATGGTGGTTGGCTTTGGATGTTAACGCCTTGTGGGTTTTCTCTCCGCTCCTCGCAGCAACTGTACGCCGCCCAGCTGGCCAGCATGCAGGTCTCTCCCGGAGCCAAGATGCCACCGATGCCCCAGCCCCCAAACTCTGGCGGGCCCATCTCCCCCACGGGCCTCAAGAACGACAAGAGGTCCTCCAGCCCCGTCACTCAAGTCAAGGTATGCCTCCTGTTCCCCAGCCACTCGAGTGGTGCTTGACCCAGATCCAGCGGGCCATGTCGGTTCACTAAATCAGGCGAGCCGGCTCAGTGCCGCTCAGTGCTGCTCTGCCATCCTGCCCTCCACTGTTGGGAGGCTATCAATCTGCTTCACTTTTATAGGCCTCTCACTCTCCCTGTTTCTTTCCCTCTCCCTCGGTCTCTCCCTCTCTTTCTTCCTCTTTCTCTTCTGCCTGTCTCTCTATCTTTCTCTCTTTTTCTCGGTCTCTCTGTGTCTCTTTCTCTGTTTCGCTCCCTCTCGACCAGAACTCTGTGGACAGGGTTGCTATGGCTATGGTTGCTCGCAGACGGCAATTTCTGGAACACATGGTGTCCGATCACAAAGAACAACAGATCTTTTTTTTTGTTGTTTATTCACCCTTTCTTGCTGAGCAAAAACATTACATCACATGAGAGCCCTCCCCACACAGACACACACACACACACACACACACACACACACACACACACACACACACACACACACACAATGCTGACGCAAAAAAAGTTGCGATGACTCTTTCTGGTTGTCTGGAAATGAAGATGAACAACAGGACTTCTCAGCGGCTGGATGGCGGGGCTCAACACGTCTTCAGCTGAGAGCAGAGGGCAAATACATCATCTTTTCCCCCCTCCTCCCCCTTCCTTCTTCCTTTTTCCTCTTTCATTGAGCGGCCTTAATCCAAAACATGTGCGCATTTGGAAAAGTTTGGTTTTAATATCACTAAAACGAGGGGATGTAAATCATGTCGGTGAGCAGAGCGGTGGCGGTGCAGCGTGGGCTTGTATCCTCTTCAAGGCGCCGAACTCCACGGACGGAGCAGAGAGGAGCCGGAGCCCATCCCGATATCCATCCCCCATCGCGCCGCTCTGCAGTCTCAGTCTGTCCCATCCACCTCAGCTCTGGATGGTGGTAGGATTTGTGCTAATTAATTTCAGCCTGAAGAGCAAAACAATAACACTGACATGAATTATCTCAAAGCAGCTCTTCAAGCGATGTCAAAAAGCGTTGGGCTTGGATAGTGGGTGGTGTGTGTGTATGTGTGTGTGTGTTAGAGCTTTATCTCCTATTCAGATTATGAGCCAGTTATGCAAGATAAGCGCTAAGTGGCTGAGATCACATGGTATTAAGAATTCAACAAAGATGCTTGAGTGGCGTTGGATCCATATGCAGATATCGTTCGCTTAATTAGATTAGTAGTGTGTTTGGTTTGTCTACTTTTAGCTTAATTGAATGACAAACTGTTATTGGCAGTGCAGTATGAAGACCTTGAGGCAGGCGCATGTGCGCAGTGCCATCTGTTTGGACAAATAAGCACTCAGGCTCCGAATGAGCCTCAGTGAAAAGACATTTTCCTGTAAACAACCATGAGCCATGCTCCGTGCGAATGTGTGTGTGTGTGTGTGTGTGTGTGTGTGTGTGTGTGTGCCCACATGCACATGTCAGGGTATTTATGTGTGCATATGTTTGTGTCAGTGACACAGTTAGTCTTACATTAGAAAGTGGATGCTGCATGAAAGTTCCCCATTCGTTTCACAGGATTCTGACATTTACTGGTTTGCACTCTTCTCTTCATGCAGCCATGTAGATGAGGTCAAACCTCATCAGTCCATGCTGATATTTCCATTATTAACTAGATGGCAAATATCATCTGACTTAGTCACAATTCAATCAGGTGTTCATTATATGCTATGAATACACAAAGCGAGAACACCTTGAAATACTGCTGCATCAAATATGAAAGCTTTTTATTCATCTCATAAATGTATACTGCGAGTGTCTGTGAAAGAGGAAATTATTCATATTTCAGTCAGGGCTTTATTCAGAGTGCAAAGAGAGGGAGGGAGAGAAAGAAATGGAAAAAGAGAGCCCTAGCCTTAGCCTAGCCAACAGTTTGAGGAGATAAAGACATGCTGAGTGTCACAACGTGCTTTCATTAATCAGAACAAAAGAGTGCTCTGGCTGTCTGGGCGTACGCGCCCCTCCACCACATGCCCTGCAGGTGAATGAGAAACCCCTGCTCGGTTAGGGGATGAGTAATTAGCCTTCTTGTCGCTAATCACTGACTAGCACAGCCATGTCTCTAATGTCTCTCTCTCTCTCTCTCTCTTTCTCTCTCTCTCTCTCTCTCTCTCTTTCTCTCTCTCTGTCTCTCTCTCTCTCTCTCTCTCTGACCACCTTTCTTGTCTGATGTGTCTTGTATTTCTCTCTGGACACACAGGAGGAGGGCAGCCAGCCGCTTAACCTGTCTGCCCGACCCAAGACGGCAGACTCCATCAAGTCCCCCACGTCCCCCACACACAGCTTCTTCCCCGGCAGCAAGAGCAGCCCCAACAGCATGTCCAAGGGTGGTATCCCCAGTCCCCTCGCAGGCCTGGGCCGTGGTTCGTCCCTGGGTAAGAACCTCCGCCAGTGTGCCTGAGTTATGTCTTTACAGCGAGTAAATCGCAAGATTGATCTATTCAATTCTGGTGCTTGTTAGTTGTTCAGTCAGTTGAAGAATGTGAACAAGTTTGTGGAAAGCATCCATTCAATTGTGTTTATTCTGTCATTTCTTCTGCACACCTATTTTTTTCGTTCAAAGAAGGAATTTTAATTCTAGGTTAAGTTTCTGTCAGTGTGATGCTTTGTATAGTGCAGTGGTCCTTCTGTGTTGAACAAAAGCTGAAGGCCTTCAAGTCCATAGTTCACAGAATCATTGACACACGGCTAGAACTTTTTTGATCTCCGCGAAAGTGCTTTAGCGCCGCACCGCGCCATGCTGTTGGCTGCGGCGGATGCCTCAGCTGATCATTTGTTTTAAAAGCTCTCACACTTCATCTGCCTCGTTTGACGCCCTTTCAATCAGGCCTGTGTGCCACTGTAACTGTTATTAAATGTTCTCTTTCATTAAGCCCTCTGTCTGGAGTGGAGCAGCGCTCATTTCCCCTCTCTGGCTGAAGTGGGGCTTTGAACCCGGGCCTGTTTGTTTTTGTTCTATTTCCACTTTTTTAACTGCTAGCCTCACCTCACTTTTATCTTTTTAATTATACTGAGAGGGAGTGCGACTCCAGCTTGAGATTGCTGCCTTATTTTTTCCGAGGGAGACGCCACACATGTTGTTTGCCGCACAGACGGAAATGCACATGCCCCCAGTCGGCGTGGAAACACACGCACACAACAGTTGGCGTGGAAACACACGCACACAACAGTGTGTTGTAAGACCTCCCATTGAGGTTGTTTTTTTATCACAGGAGTGTGCCACTTGCGGCCTCCTGGCTTTTTTTTTTTGTGCTTGCTTTTGTATGTGTGGGGGGGTGGGTGGGTTGATGTGTGTCTGCAGGGGTGTGTGTTGACGGATTGTTGCCCTCGCCCGCAGACATCCTGTCCAGCCTGAACTCCACAGCACTGTTCGGAGACCAAGACTCAGTGATGAAGGCCATTCAAGAGGCGAGGAAGATGAGGGAGGCGATCCAGAGAGAGCAGCTCCAGCACCATCAGCAAGGCATGGAGGCCAAGCTGTCAGCCCTCACCAGCATGGGCCTCAATAACTGCCGATCTGACAAGGCAAGTGCCCCTTTCTCTCTCACACACACACACACACACAGACTTACTCCCTTATTCTATCTCTCTGAATGTCTTTTTCAGACTAAATCTCTCTTTCTGTTTGGCCTATTCCTATCTCTCTCTCTCTCTCTCTCTGTCTTTCACTTACTGACTTATGCTGTCTTACTTATGTGTTTTTTGTGCACTTGGTTCTGTCCTTACAACTGCCACTTACCCCCTCCCTCTACGCCAGTTCCAATACTATTCTGTTCTTCAGAACGTCTGTCAATCAGGCAAAGACATTTGTGCCATACTGGCTCTTCACCTCATTTTGACACCTTTCATTCAAGCAGCCCTCACTCTCAATTACCATGCTGATTCGCCACTTACTGTATTTTCACAATTGTCACATTGTCCTCACCCAGCTCACTGCCACTTTCCTTAATTTCCTGAGTGGCACAAAGAGAAAACCACGGCTAGTAAAGTGGCTCTCTTCAATTTAGTCCATTTTGAAATAAGAAAAAAAAAATGTAACACCAATTTTTGGCCTTTGAAGCGTATCCAGAGTACTGATTCTGATTGGCGTTGGCGTGGCAGCCGTGAAGAAGGTTGGGGATGGTAGGGGTGGCAGGACTGGAGGGACAGGGAGGTGGGGGGTGCTGGGCGAAAGCGGAGCACGGAGCGCCGGGCGAAAGGGCCGTGGCGATCCGGGGGCTGCCCTGCGCGGGGCTCAAACTGTGCGGTCTCTGCCCAATTAAAGCTGACACGTGGCCCTCTGCAGCCGCCGGTGTGGGACAGGCCCGCTTTGTACCGGCAGCACACAGGCTCCCAGGGATTCCCTTTAAAAATATCTTCAATCGATGAGTCAATCAAGGAGCGTGCAAAAAAAAAAAAAAAAAATGAAAAATAAATAAAATCGCCAGCTCCCATCTGATTGATGCCATATTGCCAGTTGGCAAACATAGGCAGGCAGGAGCCGGGAGCTTTGACTCATTAATATTTCAGCACCTGATACTTTCAACCAGCATCTTCAACTAGGTCAATGTATATATAAAAAAATAAACGAATATCTATGTCTATCTTCTTTTTTTAAATGTAACTGGAGGAAGCAGAGGCGCTTGAGAGATCTGTGTCTGTGTGGGTGGCACCCTGCTCAACAGGCTCTGCTCTGTGTTGTGGCTTGTCTCAGGCACTGGGTTAGACACCCGAATTAACTGTAAAATTAGCACTGCCTTTCCTCCCCAATCCAAACAATGGAGGCTTTTGGGCTTATACCCCTAGACACTCATGGGTCTGCCTTTTGTACGTCACAAACAATTAAATACCTCAAGCTCTTTTTTTCTTATGAGTCTGTGGGACAGTAGTTTGAATGCCATTCAGAGAGTTCCTGGAATGTATTTTGGATGTGCGTGTGTGAGTGTGTATGTCTGTTCGCTTAAGCCTCAGGATTAGTAGCTATTCTTCTGGGTCTGTTTTCCCCCCATCCTTCCTTTTGTACCTGTTCCTTGGAGGTGGCTGTGGTATGCAGCGGAGAAGCCATCACCTGTAAACGTTATTCTCACCCCACCTCCCCTCTGGCGACTCACGCACACACAGCGATCGAGGAGGCCTCCCAGACTTCAGGGTGAGCCTGTGGTCATCCAGGCAAGGGGAATATGCCGCTACATGACATGAATGCAGCAGGGCGAACAATAGCTGAAAAGGAGTGATCTCAACAGGCGGTACACACCTACACGGGCATTGTTCTTAACAGCCGGAGCTTAGCGTTTTTTTTTCTTTCTCCTGCCTTTCTTTTGTCCGGCTCCCGTTTTTGTCTGCGAGCAATTGTGAGGGCCCCGGCGCTTTCAAACCGCTGTTTGAGCACTCAGCTCAGGTGAGCTTTATGTGTGTTTTCCCCAAAGTGGGGAAAGATTGCCTGCCACACTACCCATCACTCCTCACCTCTCTGTCCCAGCACCCTGAGAGGGGAAGAAGAGGGAGAGCAGTCAGGGCAGCAGTTAAGTGTGTATGCATTTTTGTTGTGTGTGTGTGAGTGAGTGAGTGAGTGAGTGAGTGAGTGAGTGAGTGAGTGTGTGTGTGTGTGTGTGTGTTTCTGACAAAAACTTAAGAAGGTGGTTCTGGGAAGACTAAAGGCAGCACAAGATCCTGGCTCTGACAGGGCAGGAGGAGGAACAACAAATAATAATTAGGGAGCACTATCAGTTCTGAAATATGCCTGGTATGTTTGGGTTATCGGGTTGCCATAGGCTACCGCACACACATCTAAAAGACTCCCATTCTTTTTTTGAAGTCAATCAACCATCATTCGCACAGACTCTTTTCTTGATTCACGGCCATTCCCATTTCCGAGCAGAGCATCATGTGATCTCTGTGGAAAAATACAACAAGAAAAGGGAGTGGGGCCACTGCTTCATATTTAGAATTCCATTGTTTGCCCCACAAGAATACCTGAAAACAGGTGTTCATAAATTCACACTTGACTTCTGCAGTTGTGAAAACCAGTACTGCTTTGAATAATAACTTTTTCCCTCCACCAAATTGAATTCCAGTTTTTTTTTTTTTTTATGTTATTTTCCAGAGCAAAGCTATTTGTCATTTACTTCCTCTCACCTGAAAGACAGGAACCAGAATTCTCCACTGCCATTCTCCATCTGAAGGTCTCTTGTGCCCAGCACACGCTTTATTTGTCACTGTGAGAAATACTACCCCTGTGCAATGGTAAAGAATAGGGTGCTGTATTTCAGGGCCAGCATGAAGCCGAGTGTCAGGGCTGGCCCGCGTCAATGCAAAGCGACAATCCAGAGGGGTCTAAATGTTCCAGATAAAAGCTTTCACTTCGGTCAGTTTCCGAATATTAATATTTCAGCGCGGCTCCTCACCTGACATAAATACAGTGCGCTCTTTAATAGCCCGCTCCCCGTCGGCTGTTTGGAAGTTTATCATAGTGAAAGCGTGTGCAGAGATTGTGGAAAGGTAACATAAATGGGATTAAGGAGAGGTTAAAATCATCTACTGGGGCTGTAGCGGGGGATATTAAATATTGATTTATCCCCGTGTAACGACCGCACAGCAGAGTGAGGCTAAGTGCTGCTTACAGATGGATCAATTCATCTTTTAATACAAAGTGTGTCCGAGGAGCACAATGGAGTGACCTGCATCTCTTCCTTCCTTCCTTCCTTCCTTCCTTCCTGTCTCTCCTTTCCCTCTCTCCAGAGTGTTGTCCCTGTCACCATATATTTGTTTTTTCTTTTTGTTCGTCTCTCTCACTTTTACTCTCCTTCTCGGTCTCTCTCTGGCCAACTCTCTCTCCTTCTCTCTCTCTCTTTCTTTCTCTCTCTCGCACTCCCTTTTACTCCCTCCCTCACAGTTTACTATTTCACTCACTCGTGGCCACTCTTGGTGCCCTGCTTCTTTACTTCTCTCCCACTGTCCCCTCTCTCTCTCTCCCTCTCTCTCTCTCTCTGTTTCTCTTCCCTCTGAGGGGAAAGGAAGGTTGCATTTGGTTCTCCTGTCCTCAAGGTGCACATGTAAAATATTCATGCTTTTTTTTAAGCCCGTTTCCATGCTTGTAATTTTTTTTATTTGTCCATTTTTTACTTTGTCCCATCGGTGAAAGAAAAGCTTTTACAACCCTTTCACAATTTACTTTTTTTGAAATATTTACAAAAAGTATTATTGTCTGTGGTGGGCAATTACTTTATTCTATTATTCATCTGCCTTTCAGATGCTTTTACCATGAACAACGCAGAAAGGGCCACAGTCGTACAGTCCATTTCCAATCCTCTACAGAAGGGATTGCATGACCCATGCACTGTTTCGTTTGTACTGACTGACAACTCGTTTTTCTTTTTCTTTCCTGTTTCATGAAAGCAAAGGCATCATGTCACAGATTCGACAAACATACTGTTAACGATATTTCAATTTTATTGTAGTTATCAGAGGACATAGATTTTGATGGCAGTATTTATATTTTATGCTATATATTTTAGAATATGTGCATATTGATGTATTGATATTTGTGTTGCCTGTGCTTTTTGACAGTGGAGACAGGGCACTGAGCAGATAAAATATGTTCCTCTTTGCTGACACCTTCCAAACTGGAATCAAAGGGTGAAAGGCCAGTGTATTAACCTATTGAACTGCCCCAGCCCTGTACTCCTTGCACTTACCCCCCACCCTCCACACACACACACACACACACACACACACACACACACAGATACACACACACACACACACACAGAGATACACACACACACACCTCGCCTGTCTCTGCATTATTGATGAGCGGAGTATTCACCCTCCTTGCATCCCGCAAACGAAGCCCTGAAATATTCAAATGGAGCTTTGCTGGCGCTCCTCAAAATCCTGACTCTTAACCTTTTGGATGGGGAAGCAGTGTGTGCCCCCCCCCCCCCCCCTCCCCTCCCCCCCCTCTCCCTCACAGTGTGCTCGGGTCCCCATTCACACAGGCCCTAACAAAGACCAGGAGTATAATCTTGTCTGGTCTGCAGCCCTGGAAGCAATTTTCTGCTCCTTTTCGGCTCCTGTCTTCGAAATTGCCAGCCCAGGATTTTTTGGCCGCAAAGTAAATTCTGCCATACACGGGTTCGGCCATCCAAATTTCATTATTCCCTGCACTCAGACACTGTCCGTGGCCAGCAAGTGCCATTGTTCAGCATTGCTCACATTAATGCTTTGTTCCAGTTGTTCATATCTGCCAAAAGAATAAAAATAGCCAGGGCCTCTGAATGAGTCGGAGCACTTGTGTGTGTGAGAGTGTGTATGTATGTGTGTGTGTGTGTGTGGGTGGGTGTGTGTGTGTGGGCGAATGGCCCGGGCCACATCTGAAACAATGCCATCTACTTTTCTTTCTCCGTTTTGCCTCTCCTCCAGCAAGACATCAGAGCTGCCTGGCCCCATTGATGGCTGCTGATTTTCCACCGTCGCTGCATAAAATCAGACGCTGCCAAAGAACCGCAGCCGGCTCAAAAAAAGAGAAAAAAATATGTAACAGGCCCCCCGAGCTCCCGTCCTGCACAGCTCTACTTTCACCAGAGATCACACAACAAAGCGCCTGGAGAGAATAGGGCCACAATGGGTCATTTATGCACAGCCATATTGGGACAGAAACCACAGAGTGGGCATATAAAGGGCCCTCTGTCCTCCAGGTCATGTGGTGGAAGATTGTCTTTTGGTCTGTCCCCGTCCCCCCCCCACCTCTATTGTAAATAGATTGTATGATAAGAGCGAAACCGAGGTCCCACTTAACAGACCCACGAGGACTTGCTGAACAGTTCAGGGTCATTTAGAACTGAAAACCCATAAAAAGCCATGAGCAAATGAGCTCAGCACAGCGCGGGAGGAAAGCTCTGTACGGCTGTGCGATGGCAAGTATGAAACGGATCATTTACGAATCCAGTTCAGAGGTCAGGGAATGTTGCTAGGCGAGCTTTTTCTTCCCCTCAGCCCACAATATCATAAAAATAAGTAGATTACAGCCCACATGGCACATATTCCATCGTTAATGCAAACAAAACAAAACAAATAATTAAGAAGGAGGAGAAAAGGAGGAAAGAGAAGCTGGTGAGGCGCCTGGTTTAGGGCTAGCTCATACATGCATCCCAGTGTAATGACCCTAATTGAAGTAAGATGCAGAGAAGCCATCTCCTCTTTAAACAAATGAAGTGGCTCTTTGGCTTTGGCCTGCCAGGCTGGAGGATTCGGGGGCAGTCATCCAGAGGCTGTCCTATGATCCCGTGCCCACCAGTAGAGGTAATGTAAGTCCTGGAGGGCCTGGGCCCATGGCCCGGTGCTGTGGGGCCCATCGCCTGTTCTGAGGCCTAAAGGTCGGAAGCCTGTGAGCATGGAGCCCATTGGTGAGCGCAGAGCACAAGACCGCATGAAAGCCTCTCTGGGCTCACCGCACGACTGGATATGCTTAAGACTAAATGCTTCAAAACTACCAACTACTGGAGAGCGGTGAAATTATAAATAACATCGCGATTGGTTAGGATGGGAATTAAAACCAGATGAGGGGCTAAATGGCTGTGGAACAAAAGGCAATCTTGCAGTGTGCTGTACCTCAGCAGGGCAGAGAATGCACAGGGCAGACATACAGGGGCTTCAAGAGGCCTGCAACTCTCATAATAAGTCAGAGGTGAAGTTTGACAGCGGAGAGGACACACAAAGGCCTCCATTATTCTCAGGGCTCCGAGAGCCATTCTCCAGGTGTGTGACAGACAGAACGCGCTGTATTCTCTACTTTTAGTCGAAAAAGCAAGGACAGCCGGCCATTGTACCCACGTGTCCAATGTGTCGTTTGTCGTTTATCTGCCCCGCCCCCCCCCCCCCTCTTTCTTCGTGGAGATATTAACCTTGTGCACCTGGGCAATGGGGGAAGTAAATTATTAATGCTCCGTTTCTTGCACCTGTCTAAGTCACTTATTGTGCTGTTCGGCTCAATGTCATTTTTTTTCCCTTTGTACTGAAAGCACTAAGTAGTGTTGTGTCAAAATCTGTTCCTTCGGCGCACAGCACTCTTTTTGTTACCAGCCAAACAATGTCAGACATTCGAACTGTGCGGTGCTCTACTACACAAAGCCTGAAAACACCGGTCGCACAATTGGTATTATTTCAGAGTTGCATTGGAGTGCAGGAACAATTCAAGGCCATATGGCTTGGGCCAGGGCTATTTATACAGGGAGGAGGAAGAACGTCAGGAGCTGCAGCGTGATGTCTAAGTACAGGGTAGACAGCAGCACAATGCCGAGGGCTGCTTCTGCCCTCGCTGCCCAAAATATGCCCTGCGGCCAGCGCGAGCGTCCTCCGGCACATGTTCTGCGGCCGGCATGATTAAAACCTTATCCTCTGCGCTGACATGGGCCCGTGCTGGCTCCGGATTAAATGTTAAGAAGTTCCACAAGGGCTGCCATCGACAGCCCTCTGCACTGTTACTTCACTGCGCAACCATGCCTCCGTCGAACAAAATGCATTTGTAACCAAATTTGAGACAAAAAAGGGATGGGGAGCGGATAGGATTATTGTGGGTGTCTTTTTCCACTTCAGCTTGGAGTGCACGGCTATAATTTTAGATGTGGGCTTGAAGGCTGCATGCTGAACTCATTTGAGGGAAGGACCAGTTGTTTGCCAGAGACCGTGGTCTACATGGGAGGGGTGCATCTCTTGCATTGTTTTCCCCTCACACTCTCTTTCTTTCTCATTCTTTCTTCATCACACAATCATATTCTCTCCTCTTTTTCATTCACTCTGTCTTTGACACCCCTCCCTCCCTTGACCCATCTCTCCCCATTCTCTCAAGTTTTTTTGCATTTTGCTGAAGGGAGGAGTTGCTGTCTTCCTCAACGCAGTGCACATTATAAATATCCTTTATAGCATACTAGTTACTGGAAGCTGGTGGTGAGCATCTCTACCTAGCTGGACAGCCTTGTCCCTGGATGCTTCACGTCCTTTACTGCTCTTCTGTGGCAGAGTGATCAGTAAAAAATTTATGACACCATAAAATAATAAAAATGCCATTAATTTATCACAGCACTTCATGCATCGGTAGTAAAGTTACATTAGTCCACTGAATATTTTTTGAGCCTTCAAACAAAAAAAGCCTGATGCTGTGCATATAAATTATCTCCACAATTTCTACTCCAACACTAATGCTCTGATATAAATTACGCACGTTATAACCAATAAGTATATAAAACATAGTATATAAAATTTTATGGAAATTCGTTGTGCAATATTGTGAGGAAGTGACTCTCAGGGTTTAATGTCCATTTACACTCACTAACACACAGAGTACATTCTCAGTTGTGTCCTCTCATTTGAGTTAATGCACTCGAGTCTGTCTTTATTATTTCCTGCGCTACCTAATTACGAACAAAACCCTGAGCAGTTTGATCCGATTAAGACAGGGCAGCAGACTCAGGTGCAGTAATAAGGGCCTAATTTCATAACAAGCTTTGTTGAGAACTGGTCCCAGGTGACTGGTCCGCTGATGTTGGTTAATGACTGGTCTCGGTGTGCGGTGTGTGAGGGAGAAGTTTAGTGCTGAAGCAGTTATTAATGAAACTCAGTGATGGATGGCTCTTGTTCTCTGTCCTTTCAGGCCAACATGGAGTGTAATGATCATGAGTTTATAAAAGGGGTTGATTGATCAGAGGGGGCCAGGGCCAGAGTGGGGGAGGGACCAGCAGGCTCATTCATTATGAAGATCCCACAAACTCACAGACAAGCATAGACACTACACACACACACACACACACACACACACACACACACACACACACACACACACACACACACACACAGAGACACACACACACACACACACCTCTACACAAAGATATCTCCCATGAACACACTTTGATACACACAGACAATCTATACACATACACACTCAAACAAATTCTCCCTCTCTCACACACACACACACACACACACACACACACACACACACACACAATCCCTTGAAGACCGAGTCTTCCCCAGCGAACAGTCTGCGAAGCATTGCAGGCTCCGCCGAGCCTGTCCGGCTAATCGCACATCCGTCAATTTGTCATCAGTCCGCTGAGCCTCTTTCATTAAGTGCAATAATGTGGCCTGGTGATGAATACTGCGGGGGCCCAGACGATTCGCGCCGAGTGTGTGTGGCACCACGAGACACATGCGCGTGGCGCTACATCTTATCTTTACAAATACATCTTATCCCCCTCTCGCCGGGGACTGCCACGTATATCATAATTAGAAAACACTTAAGTAGGCAAAGCAGGGCCCGCGAGGCAGTGCATAGTGACAGGCCAGTAAGCAGGTAGTGGTTAATTGTACATCAGAATCACTCAGGTGGCCATAAATAATGACTGCTCCCTGATGCGTGATGGTAAATTGCTAGTACTTTCCTCCTCTGTATTTTGTCCATTTTTTGGAGTAATGGTTGAATAGATAACACACATGTGGAGGATCAGAGTTCAGTGAGCAACTTCAATCCCTGTTAATTTTTCTGTCATGTTCTTCTTATGCCATGTTCAGTTTAGACAATTTAATTTGGAGATCAGCTAAATCAACAGTGTGTGTTTAATGGTGTAAAGCTTTATTGAAGTTTTGAATATGAGGGGGGATGAAACAGTCGTGACGAAACTCTTTTAAAATAAAAATGAGGACCTCAAAAGTAACCTTTTTTTGCATTACTAATGCAAATGAGCTATTGACATCTTAAACTGTGGTAGCGAGTGTAGCAAAGCTGTGTAGCGGAAAACAGAGGCTCCCTAGTGGGGACGCCGTCAGAAAACAAACAAAAAGAAACCCCAGAAAACAGCGGGGCTGAAAGATTAATGTGTGTGTTGGTGTCGGTGTCTGCGTGTGTGGCAGGGGAGCTGTTACCATTGTGTTGGGAGCCCACCTGAGTGTCTGAACAAACTGTGTGTGATAGGCATCCTGAAGGGAAAAAAAGAAAAGACGACAAAGAAAAAAAAGACAGGAGACTGAGAGATGGGAGGTGGGGTGGGGAGGGAAGGGGAGGGAGGGAGGTGCGGCGGGCGGCTGAGACAGTGTTTAGGGCACACAGACAACACACCTTTGGCAGCAGGAAGATTGAACACTCACACAGGGAGTAAAACAAGCGTTCTCCTCCGAGTCCTAGCAGCACGCCTGCTTTTAGCATCCCCCAGCTGAATCTGAGGGGGAGAGATTATTTGTATCATGCAGAGTCAAAGTGTCCATCTCCTACTTCAGTCTTTAGAGAAGGAGACAGCCCCTCCGCTAATGCCCTGTGCATTCACTGCAGAACTAGGTCATTTAACAATGGAGTGAGCAGCAGTCGGCACTCTCCCCCTGCATAATACATTAAGTGTAATGTGCAGAGACTATTCAGAGGCCCCCCGAAAGCTGTTATTTTATTCTGTAAATGCACACGGACATGACATTTAATATTGTCACCCAACGCTGAATGACAGGGTTTCATTGTGCGTCAAGTACAACATGATGCCAAGTTTAATCTGAGCATAAAGCAACATGACAAAAGGGAAAACACGGTGTGTTCTTTAAGGCATGAACCTTGAATAAATGATCGGCAGTGAGCTCTGAGCTCTGGGCTCTGGAGACCGGGGTTTGTCCGACAAAGATAACAGGAGGGGGAAGGAGGAAAAAAGGAAGGAGGGAGGGAGGTGAAGAAAAAAGGGGGAAAAACCTCCCTAGTCCTCTCTGCTAGTGGTCCCCTGCTCCATTGTTTTAGGTGACACGTGAGTGTATTGGGAATCCAAACCAAAGGACTATTAGCGTTTCAAAGTCATGTCTCCAATACCTCAGAGATAATGGGGTTGACTTAATAAAAACATGGTAAAAATGGGATGAAAATGTATTTGTCAAAGCACAGTGTGTTGTAAAGAAATCAAATAGTGGAAAAGAAACATAACTGATGCAGCGTGTATCACTGGGTGTAATTAAAATATGTATTTTTTTCTGATCACATGGAGTAATCTGTATGCCTTTGTTTTTGCAGGAGAGGTCTCACTTTGACAGCCTGACTCATCCCTTGGTGAAACTCAGAGAAGATGGCAAAATCGGCCAGAGAGTCATAGATCTTACCAGACCAGAGGATCTAGATGGTAAGTAAACCTGTCATATTTTGTGGAAAAAAACCTCACGTCATCATTCATTATTTTAACATATTTCATTATTAGTCATAATTACTGGTGTTTTTTAAACTGAATTGTAATGCAAAAATGTCCTTAACGACCTGGGCATTTCCCAGTGAGTTTCAACCCGTGGAATGACTGCCTTTAAGTGGCCTTTTTCATTTTTGTTCCATGGGCCTCAGGAAGCAATAGCTAGTCTGATGAGTAGTTGGGCCACATGATGAGAGGATGGGCCACATTCCAGGCCTGTGCTGGATTCCTCCAGTATCAGAGGTGGCAGTATGCAGGGAGCTCTGCTGAGATGTGTTTGAGTGTGTGTGTGTGTGTAAGGTTGGACAGAGGTTATTGGAGTACTGTTTGAAGGTTTTCACAGATAGGTGTTCAGAGGACAGGGTCTCGAGGACAAAACTGGGCCTTCTCCACGCCTAGCCACACTGCTACTGGCGCTTGTTTGAGGTGCTGTGCGCGGAGGTGTAAATTCTGATAGCACCAGCGTGACAAAGCGTCATTTCTCTTTGTGGCCCTGATGCGTAAACAGTAGCAAGGGAACGTTCCCCAATGCCAATATTTGTCTGACGTAAATATTTGTCACTGTCTCCATGGCACTCTGGTGTTCCAGTGGGGAAGAGATGCTCCTGACTCATTTTATTAAGTGACAAACTTGGAAGACAGGGAGACGGCGATTTCTCATGACAATGCTAGCAGCCCGCAGACTGGCCACGCAAAATAAAAAACAAAAAAACAAGATTGGGAGCACAATCTGGAATAGTGTTTTGCAGAAAATAATGCAACCACTTTCACACAACAAATCGACTTGTTTACAGCCCCGTCAGAGTGGGAGATGATTTATTTAATTGGGCCGCTTTCTCATGAAAACGTCTGCATAGAGAATTAGAAATGCAGTTTGTGGGACATTCCACTCTCAGGCCACATTGGAGCTCATCCCACCCTGCCTGTCTGAGCTTCAGCCTCAGCCTCGGTTGGGAACCTTTTTTTTCTGAGGGTCTGTGGGGAGTCAGGAAAGGGATTGAGAGTGCACAGCAGCTAGGTGGAACGGGTCCCCCAGTGGTGCCTTTTCATGTATAGGGGGGTGTAAGGAGGAGCGAAGTGTGATGGCAGACATGTCAAGGTAGTGAGTTTGTGGCAGGCGGTGGATTAGGGAGCCGGTGCTGGGCCGGGGGCCACGGAGGTTGTTCTCCTGGAGAGGGTGCTGTGGACAGACGGCAGGGGTGAGCGCATAGCTCACCAGTGCCGTCACCACCCCGTCCCATCTCCCCACAAATATATCTGTCTGATGCAACGACCACGCCGGCAAAACACAGATGAATGATGTGAACGGCGGTTCGTGGTGATGCGTCCCTCCCCCCACCGCTCACACATAAAAACAGGCCTAAAATGTGTTTATGCCGCATCTGAAGAGATGAAACGTGTTTACTTTGGAAAGTCGCACCCTGGAATGCTTCTCCTAGAAGCCACTCTTAAAATATTATGCTGTCAACCAACAAGTAAGCAGATCATGAGAACATATCATATTTGTGTATCATACATGGGTACATAATATCAGAATTGGTTAAAACAAAACCACTTTTAACATTTTACATTTGTTATATAATTTTAAATGCTACAATATTGTAGCTGAACATATTAGTAATATTTTTCTTCTATCTCAAAAACATTCAAAAACATATTAAGCTATTTAAACAGAAAGTATTGGTATTAACATTTCAGAAATCCCTTAAAAGGTAAGATAGATATGGCAAAGCAGAGTAACTGAATTTGACGAGAACTGCCCCAGCAGTGTTAAGTATTCAGCTGTGTTCTCTCACTCTAAGTTTCAAGAGGAGGTAAATTACTGAGTGTTACCTCTCACTGGAAGAGTTATCCCCTGGAACACCAGTGTTAGGCTTTCCTACAGAAAAGAAGTGCAGCATTGAAAAATAGTTTGGGTACAGCCGCTCTCTTGTCGTCGCTGTAACTCACAGAAAAGCTTTAGGTTGCTTAAACTAATATTTGCGAAGCATGCAGCAACCAAATTAACAGCTGCCAAAGTTCTAACGAGGGACGCTGGAAAATGGTGGCTGGCTATGGAAATAGATAGAATTTCCTTCATTTCGTAAAGCCACGAGCCACATGCATTAGCCCACCGCAAAGTCATTAGGTCTTTTTAAGCTCAGATGAAAAACATTAACAAAAACCACAAAGGCTTTAGTATGGCCCCCTTTGTTCATTCACATATGGCAACGTAGAGGCAGTATGGCACTTGGGTCGTGCATTTGTTTAAACTGCCTTCATCACAGGGGGACTCAGTAAAACAAAAGAAGCATTGAGAGATTCCCTGGGGCAGGAAACCAAGCTAATCTAAATGCACTTTTTCTGACAATATTAGTCCAGTCGGAAAGGGTAGGCATTGATTAGCTGTAAGTACTCTGTTGATGAGGTACGGGTTAGCTATTCATTTAAAGTAGGCAGGGCCTTTTCCCCGTTGTTATTGTTTTGTTTACTTATTTATTGTCATGCTGCAGGGCCATTATTGAGTTATTACGAGGTAATTATTTGGAGAAGTTGTTGTTTTTTTTCTCTCGGTCGGGGCCATGGGAATTCGCAGCCTCTTCTTTTCCCCTGGAGCTAAAGTGTAGACATGTAAAACTTGTTTTATTTTCCCAGACTATCGCTTCTGAAAAATAATATGTTCTGTGATAAGCTCTTTAAAGTGAAATGACAATAAACCAAATCAGGGTAGCCACAACAATGAAGTTGTTTTATTGTTTTTAAATATATGTATATGTGAACCCAATGTGTTTATACATTTTCTTTCTTCTGCCATTGGAGTCTATGGCAGCCTTTAGAACCATATGAGAAAAAGTTATGAAATATGACACACTTACTGGAGACAGTAGCATGATTCTTTTCACCAAGTTTCAAATCTGTGCCTTGAGTGCTCTAACGCCACCAACGGGTCACAGTTGGAGGTACGTTTATTTTTACCAGTAGAGGGGCACTGTAATAAGCAAAAATGCGTTTTGGCTAATAACTATTGCTGGCTTTTCCCTTAAAATAAAGGTCCCATGGCCGGGACATGTCAACTTATCATGTCAACCTACATAATGCAGCCGCCATATTGGAGTTTATCGGGGGGGGGGGGGGAATTCACTTAGTTGTCCAAAAAATCCAAAATACCTTTTGTTGTTTTGCCCTTATGAAAGTGGTTGTTGTGTGTGGTGACATCTTGAGAGATCCCTAAGACGGGACATGACAACCTATAAATACATTTCAGCTGCCACAAACCTTGTCGAATCTTCATCAAATTTGGCACAGACAAATCAGACAAAGCCTCACGACAGTTTATCAGACGGATGTTTTATTTTGAAAACCATTCCTCCGTACAGCCCACTGAATTCTGCCAAACAGGAAGTGACCTCATATTTTGGCCAATCTTTGGTTAATTCACGTAGAACTTGCTGTGAGTGCTAACGGCCATACCTTTGACATAATGACATCAATGCTTGGCCCCCTCATTGCTACTTGCAGCTATATTTACTTTTTGTTTTACTTAGGAAATAAGTGAATGCTATTATCAGTCATATGTTACATGATTCACACAAATAGCCTAAAGAGAAATTCAACATACTCTCTAAATCCTTATGGCATCCCAGGTGAGACACTAAATACAAAAATGATTGCTACATACGAGTTTAAGCATGTTTAGAGATCATGATACACACACGCACACACACACACACACACACATATACAGAGATGCTATGTACCCAGTAGAATTCAAAACACCCAGCTTGAAGAGAAACACAGATTGGCGTGTTTAAGTGGGGCTTAAATCACTTGTAATTTGTAATGGTTTAATTGCCTGAATATGAGCAGTGACTTGAATGGGGAGCGGCGAGCATTGTGTCATATCTGTCCACGCACATTAATCCTGCCTGATCCCCCTCCAGAGAAGAAGCCTGTATTGTCAGTCGTAAACACCTTTATGGAGAGGCATCTCATTTGATCCCAGGGATGGGGCCTGGCAGGCTTGCGTGATTGTTGCTTGTTCACCTGAACGAATCCTTCTGAGTGGATTCTTGTGTGACAGACAGACAGACTGTGGGTGCCTGCGGAACAAAGCAGAGGAAGAGAGAGACGGAGGGAGGGAGGGAGAGAGAAAGAGAGAGAGACTTTTGGCTCTGTTCAATACACAGTCGAGTCCAGGCCTGCACTACGCAGGTGTGATGGGCTGCTGGGACTCTGTCCCAACTCTCTTTTTTTCCCTATGTCTCTCACTCTCGCATGATCTCTTTCTCCTTCTATATACCCCCCTCTCTGTCTCACTCTCTCTCTCTCCCTCTCAGCCCTAAATGTTTCACACAGCCTCCCTCTGCTCTCTGCCCAAATGTCTCACCAACAGGGAAAAATTAAGCAGAGATTCCTCATGTCACATACCAGGCCTCATAAATCACAATAAACTCAATTAAAAGCCTCCTGGGTCTCCTTCTCCAAACACACCCCAGGAGGCTCCCGTGGCATCACTAAACAGCTGCACTTATTTACACACACCTAACTAGATGCCTTCTCGAATCTGTATTACAACAACAAAAAAACATGACACATCAATGAATGCTAATTTGTTGGTATCAGGGCCAGGTTGGTCGACCTTTATTAGACAACAGCAACAACATGGGAAGGAGAGGGGGGGGGGGGGTAATGGAAAGCGGGGCCGGTTGTAAATTGCATGTTTTGAATGCAGGGTGACGCTGTGTGGGAGACTGGGCTGCCAGCTCCTTGGCTGCTTTTGATTAAGGCAGATCATGATTGTGGAGGGGGGTTGCAAGGGGTGTGGGGGGGACCACCCGTGTCTGAAAGCTCATGCCGGGGGGCTGCTGCTGCTGCTGCTGCTGCTGCTGCTGCTGCTGCTGCTGCTGTCGCCACCACTGCTGCCTCCTCCCGCGCTGAGACAATGGGACTACGCAGGGGCTCAACGAGGAGTCCGGGGCCAGACTCCTGTCAGCGGCATTCAGCCTCCCTGCCTGGCTTCCTGTTTGTCTGTCTGTTAGTGTGACAGAGCCACCCAGAGCCCAGAGCAAAGCCTGGCCCCGCTCAGCAGCCCCAACCACTGACACTATGGTCTACCGCTAGACGGCTCCAGGGCAAGGGGTCGCCATGTACTGCTTAGGGGGGTATGCTTGGTGGTCCCAGCAGCATGGACGGTGGCCCTATAGGAAAAAAAGAGCACTGCACAGAACCGCACACACAGTAGCTGTGCCCACATGTGTTGTGGTATGTGCAAGGCTAGAGCCGAAGCAGCCAGGCTGGCATGTTTCTCCTCCCGATGGTGCCGTTTGTGTTGTCATGTGTATGTTTCTTGCCTGCTTGTAAGATGCTCACCTCTGCCCACACACATGCATGCCAGTATATAAATTGCTGAATCAGTGTCAGTGTTAAAGTAATGGCACAGGGGGCATCGTAAATTAGAGTGCTCCATCCCTCTACCTCCCAACCTCCCTGCCAGACAAACACACACACACACACACACACACACACACACACACACACACACACACACACACACACACACACTCCCCACACACACGCACACACACACAAACACACAAACACAAACACACACCTCCTGCAAGCAGACAGTGACTGTCGTGTCAGAGCGGTGTGGAGCGTTTTTTTTTTTCGCTGGCGAGGTAATGAATGCCTTCATCTGGCCTGGCAGTCAGCAGATTGCCCCCGCGTTGATGGATACTGTCAGGCCCACGCCACACTACATTTCATTGCACAATAAACATGGCTGTCAAAACCAAACAAAGTGAAATCAATTCATCCTGTACAGTGAGTGCGTGCTAAATGAAATTAATGTACTGTGGGGGTTGGTTGTGGGCGGGAGCGGCAGTGTATTATCCTGGCATTCCTGATGGCTCGGAGCGCGGCAGGGCGCGGCACAGATGAATCTGGGGAGAGGGGTGCCGTTTGTTTTCTGGGGGGGGGGGGGGGGGGAAAGAGAAAAAAAAAAACACCGGGGCCAAGAGAGCTCAACGGTGAATGAAATTGGCGTGTGATTGTGTGGGGCTGAGGTTTCAGCAGCCCTTCAAACAGATGTGCTCTCATCTGTAACTGCTGCAGGGGGAGCCTCATTGAATACTGGTGTGAGGTGGTGCCTATAGATCCAGGTAATGCTGCCCCTCAGATTTAAAAGAGATGTGTATATGTATGTGATACAGATACAACTCCAGGATGATGTCAGCTAGTTTGAACACTGCTAAGATGAATATTCATTCAAGTGTTTGGCATGGCTGTCCAATCGACAGAGAGTACACCACTTCAGTCCAAACCCATATAGCCTCCTGCTGGTCAATTGAACCCGGGGTCACAAACTTGCTAACCCAAGGATCAGTTTATTTTCCAAGAGTGTGTGTGTGTGTGTGGGTGTGCATGTGTTCTCTAGTATGTCGATCAGGCCTGTGGAAGCGACAGAAAAGGGAAGACCTCATTCTGTGTCTGAAGCGCCGTCTGCTGCTCCTCACACCGGATGCGTTTTTCTTTTGCGTGTGCCACATTTTCTAGAAGCATCCGTCTGTAATATTTTTAATCACGCTTCACTGAGCCCCAGCACTCATTAAGACTTCTCGTTCTGTTTATCAGCTGAAATAATAATCGAAATCAAACCAGGTGAGGAGTGCCAAGACACAGAGCTGGGATCGCGATGAGTGTGCGTCACATGTGGATGATCAAATATTCATGAGCCATTCCAAGCTTTCTTATCCAGTTTTTGGATCATTAAAGATGTATTTGAGCATATGGGAGGCATTTTTTTGTTTTATTTTTCAAGCCTTGTTTACCAACATGTTTCTGTTTGTTTAAATATTCATACAGCTTTTATTTAATTCTTTCACATCTTACATATAAAAGGAGGCAAATGCGCATGCAAACAGAAATCATTTCCACTCGGCTGTAAAGTTAAATACAGAAACTCTAATCTCTCATGCTGATTGTGAATGGCCTGATTGAGAAGCGGCTGTCTACTGCCAGTGCCTGCGTCCGTGTGTGTGTGTGTGTGTGATATAAAGCAATATAAAGACCAGTGTTTTAATAGTATTTTGGCGCACATAGTTTTCCTCTTGATATTATTTCCCTTGTTTGAACAACTCTGCTATGTTTGCTATTTTGGTTGCCATTATTGGCTGTATCACCGACACATTACAACTGTCAGCCCTGAAATATAGGGGTTTGAATATCGGGGCACGAATTCTAGCTGAGACCCAGACAAAATATTTACCCGTCATTTTAGTCAAGGCCATTCTCTCTTGGTTTTGGTAGGACACTACTCTCCAGGGTGGCTTTTTCAGAGTAACTCAATGTCTCCTTGTTCTGCTCTCAAAACATTACGTGCCATAGATGGAGGGCTATTGGAGAGGAAAAGAAAAAGTTTTCTCCGTTTCCATGTTAGGCCCACGCTGGTGATGTGTAGCACAGGTCTGGTACTGCCTCAAGTCTGGCCGATTCTGATGATGTCGGATCTGGTTTGGCGGGAGATTAATGCCTTGCATTGTTGCTCTCTCCTCTTCTTGCCCTGGTGTTTCCAGGGAGTAAAGCAGATAAACCACAACAGTATTATTATTGGCCAACAGGAGGCGCCAGCACAGGCGAGGCGCGGGTCTTCAGGGAATCCCGAGGAAGGAACACCAACGAGCCGCACATCAAACGGCCCATGAACGCCTTCATGGTCTGGGCCAAGGATGAACGCCGCAAAATCCTCCAGGCCTTTCCAGACATGCACAACTCCAACATCAGCAAAATCCTGGGTAAGACAAAAGCCCTCAAATCCATCACACTGCTACAGCTACATTTGTATAAGCCCACCCTCCCCTCTCGTTTAGGATGACGACATGTTCCAGAATAAGCTAACTGCTCCATGAAGGAATTCAAAGCGCCATAGAAAAAAAAAGCCAGTCAGACGTTGGATTAGAACAAGAACATTTTAGCTCGAAAGGGATACAAGCAGATCAGCACCTTCATAATTCATTACAATTTCAGGGGGACTATTGAAATTATGACCCTGAAAGTTTATTCTGAACTTTACCGTTGTGGTTTAAAACAAACATACACACACACTCACTCACAATTAGAGCCAATTTTCATAAGCTCTTCCCTTCAGATCATCCGTCATCTTATATTTTATGGTATCTGCTTTTTTATCGCCGCAATGAAATGAAAAAAAATCCCTACCCCCACCCCCACCCCATCTTTCTTGAAAGAGTGGTGATGCCTTCACTAGGGCTCCCGCTCAGCTGCGCATAAACACACCGCTGTCTGGCTCTTGGCAATAGTGATAAACGCATAGTGTTTTGAGCCGTGTGTTAATAAGGAGAAGAAACAGACCGGCATTCAACTAAAACACTGATACTCTGTGGAGGTGGACAGGAGGCTGGGGCGGGAGCCGAGGGGGCTGGAATACTGGCCCGTGTGTTTGTGTGTGTGTGTGTGTGTGTTTGTGTGTGTGTGTGTGTGTGTGTGTGTGTGTGTGTGTGTGTGTGTGTGTGTGTGTGTGTGTGTGTGTGTGTGTGTGTGTGTGTGTGTGTGTGTGTCTGTGTGTGTGTGGCGAGAGCCGGACCTGTCGAGCCCAAACCCAGCTGAATGATGCTTTATGCTCGTCAGTGTAGTTTTTTTCCCCTCCTCCTCCTCGCCTCCCAGCCCTGCCCATGTGTGTGAATTATACACTGTGGAAAAGCCACAGAGGACACGGGCATATTGCGATGAGTGATTGTTTCAACAAATAAATTGTACTTTTTTTCTTTAGTTTAACACACACAGACACACATGCACAAATTATTTAAAATTGTTTGCACAGATGTTTGCTCTTTTGCAGTATTTCTTTGTTTTCTTCCACATGCGCTTCCCCACCACATAGACACACACACACACACACACACACACACACCACCTGGGTCATTTTGTATGCATGTACCTTAAACACACAGTGGTCCAGCCGTCGGAGGAGCCAGAGTGCTTGTGCTGTTCCAGCAGTTCAATCAGATGGATTTAGTGGCCGTCACGAGGCAGCGTTTGTCATGAAAAATGACGGGGCTAAATGGGTCTCGTCCCACGGTGCTCAGAGTCAATAGATCACGGCTACTAAAAGTCCCGTCAGCCGGGATACAGTGAAGGCTTCAGATATTTACTGGCCTGTTGTTTTCCCTCTAATGCAGTAGGCAGCCAGTTACACCGCCAGCCCAGAGAGGAGCCTCGCCTTTCTCACAGAATATTTCTAAACACAAGTCAGCTCATGGAAAGATGCAAACAAAATCACAACCCTTTATTATCTGATTCACACATTTACTGGAATAGACAATACTGCTACAATGTTTAGTAAATAACAAGAAAGTAAATTAATTAAAATATTTGTAGAACACAATTATATTATTTTGATTTATGTTGATGTATGGATTGCTATTTGTAAATGAACCCCTCCTAATTGCATCTGTTGTTGTGCTGGCTGCAGGTTCTCGCTGGAAGTCCATGAGTAACCAGGAGAAGCAGCCGTTCTACGAGGAGCAGGCACGCCTCAGCAAGATCCACCTGGAGAAGTACCCCAACTACAAGTACAAGCCGCGGCCCAAGCGCACCTGCATCATTGACGGCAAGAAGCTGCGCATCGGCGAGTACAAGCAGATGATGCGGTCGCGGAGACAGGAGATGAGGCAGTTCTTCACTGTGGGGTAGGTGCACAGTGAAGAACGCCACCATAGATACATACAGATATATATACACATACTTTCACTGCCTCTCTTCCCTTCCCCCCTCTGTGTTTCTCTCCCCACATTCATACCCACACACACAATCTCTCTGTCTGTGTTTATCTCATTCTTTCTCATTTTCCTTAAAAGACACTTAAGCAAACCTTACTCATAAACACACAATCACACACCTACTTAAAATTGCTGTACTTCAATGTCAGCCCAGTGCACTTTGCACAATAGGAAGGCTGCATTTAGGTACAGTTCCCCATGCTAATCCTTTGATCGTTTAGTGAGTTTGACAGCAGATATATGCTACCATATTCTGCTTAGTCATTTCAATTGAATTAATTGACCATCGCTCTCAGTTTTGATGACCAACTCATAATCCAAACAATGTTGTTTGAAAATCTGATCTGCTAAATGTCAAACCCATTTGTTCCAACATTTCTATAGTGTTTATTTTTTAATCTACGTTTAAAACTTAAAACGTTTTAAATTTGCCAGTGAATTTTAAAAGTACTTATTCATCAAATTGAGAAAATAGCAGAAAAATTAAACATAAGTATTATTATGGGATGTAAAATCTAAGTATGAATGTAAAGGAGGCCACGGGGCAGAGGTCTTGACTGTAACTATAATTTACTGCGTGTGGTCAGTGAGGGAAAGCCTGCTCCAGGTGTTCCCACTTCGCCAGTTAGAAATACGATTGCTGGAGTATCAATCATGCTCCCAAAGATCAGGAGCCAGCCTCTCAACCACCAATTGGCTTTGTCACCAAAAAGCAGGGGTATCGTTTCTCAACGATTCCAAAAATTGTTCCGTCATAACTACCCCCAAATCATTTTCGCAGAGCCGCTGGCTGTGAACATCCCCCTTCAGAGAACAGTAAAGCCAGTGCTCTCAAATTTAAGTGCTTATACTGAAGAACCTTGTCCGTCGACGGGGTCTTTGTTTGCTCTCCGCATTCCTTCCATTCGCTAATTCCCAAAGACTGTAATTGTTTTCCTTGATGCATGATAAACATGTCATCTTTGCATCAAAAGTCTAATCCGCACTCGGTTTAGGAGAGTAAGAACTGCAGTTAAACTGTCAAGAAAGTCCGGTGGAAAATCTTAACTTCTCTTTCCTTTCTCCTTCTCTTTCTTTCTTTTTTTCTTCCTTCTATCTGTCTCTTTTTACTTTACTTTCGTCTCTCTACCATTTTATTTTACAGGCAGCAGCCACAGACACAACTCCCCATCAGTCCCAGTGCAGGTGTGGTCTACCCTGGAGCAATAACCATGGCAACCACCATCTCGCCCTCCCCGCACATGACATCGGACTGCTCCAGCGCCTCGGCCAGCCCCGAGCCCACCATCCCTGTCATCCAGAGCACCTTTGCATTTAAGATGGAGCCCACCGCCCTGGTGAACAGCGACACCATCAACGGTGAGGACGAAATAGACATGTACGAGGACTTTGATGAGCCCAAATCGGACTACAGTAGCGAGACCGACACACAGGAGCCTGTCAGTGCCAACTAAAGGCCAAACCTATACACACCCCACCCCACCCCACACCCCACCCCACACCCACAACCAAGAGTGTACATCTACTGGAGAGAATACGGAGGACCCGAAGGAAGAAAAGGAGACAAAAAAAAAATGAACTACAGAACAAAAAGAGAAACTCAAACATTTCTTTCTGATGATATATCTTTAGGAGCCTGCATGCATATGTGGCTCCCTCAGAAACAAACAGCTATTGGTCTTAAGTGTTTTTAAAAGTGTGAAGCAGTTTGATTGTGTTGATTTTTGGCTTTTTATTATCTCATTGTTTATTTTGTGTTTTTTTTTGGTTTGTTTTATTTTTGATGGACATTTAAACAGTTAGGGTTATTGCCTACAACGTTTGGATGACAGGACTTGAACATTAACATCCATAGCTCTCAAAGTCTTACTTTATTGTTTTTATCAGTATACATGTATGGTTTTTTAATGTGTTGACTGCTTTTGTTAGCTTACATTACTGTTTATGATGGGAGTTTATATTCTCACTCAGGTATGCTGTGCCAGCTTACAGCTTGTGAATGTTTTTAATCTGATCAGTTTTAAATGAGGAAGACAACAAAACTAACCATTTAAATTTCATCACAAGATAAAACAGTCTCAAATCTGAGAACAGAGGGAAGGCAAAAAACTCCCAACTATTATTATTATTATTATTATTATTATTGACATAAGTTCCAACGTGCCAAACATTTCATAAGCTTCCTTTTCATAAATATCTTTTTTTTTTCATTTCTTTTAGTCTTAAAGGAGACAATCTTTGATATCAGATCGAAGCTCACCCTCCACCCCCAGTCTTGTTTTGGTGCATCTGTGCTCTTTATCATGGAAAAGCACTCAGGAATCAGTGTGATGTTTGCAGTTTTGATGAGATGGCCTGTAAGTGTTTACTGGGCCCTGTTGGAGTAATACTTTTCTCCAGGAAGTTTAATACAGTGATCAACAGAACCAAGCTTCCCACCCCACCCCCCACCCCCCACCCCCCTCGCCTAGCTCTCCAATTCAGTCTTACACACTAAGTTCTTAATCAGAGTGATTGTAATCAGTCCAGAATGCCAAGGGGCCAAAGGCATCCAATCCACTGACTTGGAAAGGCAGCAAAGGCAGCTTTGGTGGCATTACAATCGTAAATTGCTGTTGTCCATTATGCACAGTACATTCTCTTAAACACTTTAGCCTCCACCAGGGCACAAAGTTTAAAGTCCTTAAAGTCTTCTTTTCCTGAATTTAAATCTTTGGGACATTGTAAATCTTAATTGACACAAGAAAGTCTTAGAGCAGAGCATGGTCTTTGGGTTCATGCGATGTGCTCCTCATTACAAGGTCTTAAGAAAAGCTCCAGTTTATCTAGATGCAGTGGGCCAGTCGCAACAAGGGCAGGTGTAGGGAACTGCCTCCAGATTTGTACAAGCAATGAATATCAGCACTTAATCTTAAGTATTCAGAATGTGAAACGATGCACTTTTTCAAAACCTCCTCATTTTAAATGTATCCCGACATATTGCATCAGATATGATGGTTTCAGGTACGTTTGATCACAGACAATTTCTAGGCTGCCGGATATTAGAAAATAATAAAGATTTCAAGTCTGTGCAAAGTAATACGGAATGATAAAATGGCACGATTTCAATTTGAACTGCTGATACAATCAGTGTAGAAGCACAGAATTCTAAATAAAAAACAAACAAACCCATCCTCTGCCTTATTATGGCGGCCAGGATGTTAAATCATTAGAATTGCTCCTTATGGAAGGACAGCCAAGAGACGGCCAGCGGTCAGGCCCACTGGTTGCTGCTGTGCCCCCGCTGAGGCCTCCTGTGGGGCGCGGGCTCTAGCGCACCTTCATCTCCGCCCCCACTCCCCCGCCACCCCTGCCCCAGCCCCCGCGAGAGTGCCATCTGGCACGGGCCGGCAAGCCGTGCGCGGGAGAGGAGAACAATGCCAGCGGAGGCCTTATCGTTTTCATTGTGCCCTCCATCAAAGTGCGGGTGAAAAGGCCACGGCCGCTTTCAGGCGTGTGGTGCTGGCGAGCAGATGGAACAAGTACATCAAGCTGTGGGGGATTATTAAAATGACTTACGAGTCGCTATCATCCCAAATACGGCATTATTAATGCATGAGGTCTGCCATTTTCCCCCTGCCCTTGAACCTGTCCACCTAATCTGCAACACAGAGGTGTTGGGATAAGGGTTTGAAACTGCCGGACATCCCCATCCCAACCCCTCACTCTTACTCTCGCTGTGGTGCTGCTGATCACTGCATTAGCTTTTCACGGTACTGATGGATGCAAAGATCTTATTCTCTCTTGTCACGTTGGCTGTGATAGGTCTGTTCATCCCCAAAATCCCCCTCCCCATTTAAAAGCATTTAACAAAAGTCTTAGAAGTTTTAAGCACTTCTCCTTTGGAACATTTGTGTTTGTATTTTAGAATTTTTGTAATTTTTTTCATCTTTTTAAAGGTACAATGCTTGGCAGGATCCCTACCCACCTCCATTAAAGCAAAGCCGAGCTCTCTCTTTTCTCTATAGGCCAACTTGTGTGTCTTGTTTGAAGCTGTCACTTCTGTGTGCTGGTTTGATTGGTTGATTTGTACATGATTTGTACATATTTTCGTGACCATGCCAAAACAATTTTGTAGGCTGGTGGACAACAAAAAGGACTGTCTTTGGACTCTTCGGACTTGAAAACTTGATTGCGCTAATATAACAAACAAACAGGAGGAAAAAAAAAAGTTTTAAAAAAGGACAAAAAAAGAAGTTCATTCTCACACAGAGACAATGTTTCATAAGTGTTATGAGCACTGGATATAAATGGTATTTTTTATCAATTCTGACTAATGTGAAGCTGTTGTGCGAGGAAAAAAAAACTACATGAACAAAAGTCACCTGTTTGAACTCATGTGGGCACGTCTCACAGTTGCCAGATTTGAGTCATGTTTCTGTCTACTTATTTTGTTTATTTATGCAAAGACACGTGATGAATGAACATTTCATTTAAGCTCCAGGGCTGCCTAGGGGAAGGGGAGTTGACAGAAGGCTCGCATAGTGACTGGCCAACTGAGACACACCGGACATCAGTATCACATTTTATTAGTCACGTATATTTGTGTTGTATATTGTATTTGAAGCTACATAGTGCATATAGACATTTTATTGTATTTATTAGCCATTGTTGGCTCTAAAAGTGTCAGTAGAACAGAATAAACAGACAATCAGAAAAAAAAATAAACAGTTGAGATTTTAACCAGAATTGGAGCTCAAAACAACTTTTTTTTCTTTCATACTTTTTTTTATAAATTCACCATCTCATCACAGATGTTTTATTGTACATATAACATAGGAAAATAGAAATCTATTTTTGTTCATGGATACTTAGTGAAGTATAAGTTATGTATTTGACTTTTTTTTGTTTTCACATTGTGTATGTTGGTCCTTGTTCTGAAAAAGAAACTGACAAGTCACTGTACCTCATGTAGATGCTGAATTGACACCCCTGTTGAACGAGCAGTATTTCACCTGTAGCTGAAAAAGCCAGGTACCTTGCTTGTGTTTCAATGATAATCATTAGACCTCCCCAATCAGCCAAAACTGTCCTCCTTATGAAACAGTTATAAATTGGAATTATAGACATAAATGTTGCTTTACAGAGTGCTTGGCTTTTGCAGTGCAATGCAACCAAGTGACAAGCAGCAGGACATTCTCTGAACAAATTTAAAGTGTTACAGATTTATGTTAACAGACCCCTTAACAGCGAAATTTTGTGTATCTATGTGGCCATAGATATTTCTATCACTGGAATAAGTGGTCACAATGATTTATTGGAAATTTCGGCTGTCGGTCAATAATGTGCCAAATTTTGCCTAAAACCCAGATTGGTGTAAAAAAAACCTAAAACTTATTTGCATGTTTAACAGAACAATTTTAAAATAATTGAAAAAAAGAAACAATGACACTTACATTTGTTGAAATCACAAGTGAGGTTCTTGGATAGCGTAGATCATAGGGGACGTGCAAATATTTATTAGAATCTATGCTGTACACGGATACTCGTGCGCATTCTGTGTCCTCCTTTAGTCCTTTGTGTCGCTTATTAGTATCTTAAAAATGGACAATTTTTCATACAATTTGCCAGCAGCAATTTAGCCCAATTGACATTTCTGTTCCTTCATCAATGTCACTGCCATATTAACACAATGTAGATACAACTGAAGACAGAGCTCGAGTGCTGTTTTTACTTAACTTATCTTACTGTAATTCTTTTTTTCTGTCATTGAACTTTTGTGATGTATATTGTGGGATTGTTCTTTGTTAATTTAATCAGCACAATTCACTGACATGCTGGACTGACATGCTAGCTGCTGTTCAGAAGAGTAAAATTTTGCTGTTTGGGACAACATCATATGCTGTTGTCCATGGTACTCTGCTTCTTAGGGGGTTTTTTTCTCTCCAAATTGTCTCCTCAGCAACACTGTGCGTGATGCTCTTCTGTTGCTTCAGCCGCAGTTATTTTGATTCCCTTTGGCAGCCTAATACATGTTTTTGTTTGTTTGTTTGTTCTTTTGCATAGAGACCGGTTACTCGGCTGGTACCTAGGCCTTTGGCAGGTATTGATCGGGCGTTAGAGGTGATGAAATAGTGTCTGTTGCTGCTTTTAAAAGTTTTAAGTCTGAAAAATGTAAATAGTTTATCATAATATCTTGTACAGTCCAGTGTAAAGTTTTTAATTGAACTTAAAAAGGTTGCCATCACATTTGTGTTCACATTCTTCTTTATACAGTACAAAAGACAGCTATTTGCTAAGGATATTATTGTTTTAAAAAAAGAAATGAAAAAAATGGTACTAAAAATATTTTTTGCTTGGCTTCAATATGTAAACCAGCAAGTCCTTGGTTTCCATGTGCAGTATTGACGTGAGGTAAACTAAAGGTTAAATAATTCAGTGCTATGTTTGGAGACCAGTATTCTCTGTTTTGGTAGTATTAATATATCAGATAAACTATACCAGATGAGTGACACATTTGGGTGTATTTAGGCACCTTAGTGGTGTATACAATTATTTAGGTTGTTTCCCTACAGGATGCATTTTGGCATATCATAATGTAACACCATCTTTATACAGTACAGTATGTGTACTCAGTCAAGTGGATATAACATGACCGAGTTGGGTGTTACTACTTGTTTATCATTTACCTCAAGAGTGTCCTCCTTTTCCATAAAAAGAAAATGAAATCACACAAACAAAAAAGCCGTCTCACCACCACTCCATCTTTTGTACTGCTGTTGACACTTACAAATTAAAGAGACATTTTGTTTTACGATATTTGTATCTGTTTCATATTCTTTTTGCAAAATATTTTATGTATGTTTTTTTAAGTAGGAAACATTGAAGACCATACAAACAAATGGCATGAGATGCTTTTCAATGAGTTTTACTGTGAGTTATTGTACATAATGAAATTTCTCAAATTTAGTACTGATATATACAGTTTATCATTGTACTCTCCCTTGTATGTCGCTTTGGTTAAAAGCTTCTGCTAAATTACTAAATGTAATGTAATCTATACCCACAAATTAAATCCTAAATCTTTAGGTTATGGCAAAGTATTCAATTCTATAATCTTGTGTACCTGTATTGCTTTAGTCTTGGTTTAGTTTCATTCTGGGTCTAATAAGCAGGGTGATATTTTGCTGCAACTTGGCCATTAAGACCTATTTAATGGAAGTTGGCTTATTTTATTACTTCATTCTTGGTTGCCCTATGTCAGCAGTACTGTTTAATTTCAGAGCTTGAATTTGTTCCCTTTGAAAAATAATATTTAGACAGGTAATAATGTGAAACTCATCCCACTTTATACAATTCTTCACCAAAACATAATCAAGCCCGGTCTACCTTCACCTAAATAAAAGCAGCTAGTTAGCAACTCTTTACTTTACTTTTTATCTTGATCCCAGTAACATCAAATCAGGAGAGAGTAAACAGGAACTTGTCAAAGTGTGGATATTTTTCAAGTTAGTTCTTCAAACTGGAGTGCTAATAAAGTGTTGCTACTCTGTCCCTAGGTGTGATGTCTGTAGACTCTTAAAGATTGACTTGCAGACCTCATCGCCTATAAAAAAAAATGTGTTATAAGACTTTGAAATACTCTTAGCTGATCCTCTCTTGACGGTACAAGTCAACAGGAGTTCAAAAAATGCACACAGACAAGATCAGCGCAAGACCATACCAGAATCATTCCATAATAATAACATGCTTAGTAGAATAGACAGTTACCCATTCATTTTTTTTATTTTATCTGTGATAATATAGGATCTCCCCACAGTCGGCCTGGTATCTCTCCATTAGCTCTACACAATCCTTTGCACAGTTGTTCATGCCTAATGTGTTCTTACAATCTCTCATTAAACCTTTTGAAAGGGAATACATCTCAACTACAGCTTATACAGTGGGCCAAACAGTTCTTCACTTCATGCCCAAACATCATGGTTGTTGGGATAACTTGGTGAACTCCTGCACTACTGTCTGGGAAGGAGAGATACCAGTCCTTGTCCTGCTGCTGGTTAACCAACTGCACCATCCTATTTTTCTGTGGTTGTAGAGTGAAAAAGCTCTTCACATCAGGAAGCCCTGTTCTGGAACACCTAAAGCAGACTCTGAAAAGCCCATGACTGCTGTACAGTTCATCCAATGTTTGAAGCTGACAGAGCATGTTTTTTTCCGTCTGATGTCCCCTATCCACACACTGAATGGTTGACCCCACCAGATGTTGCTGCAAGGGGGAATGAGAATGGTATGTCAGGCCATTTAATGCCATTCAGGTGTCGCCAGCAGACAGTAGACATGTAGCTTAACATCTTTGTAGCAATCAATCCAGTAGAATCCAAATGGTATCCTCCACATGGGACTCCTACCATTGATAAAGTAGTGCCATGTGTCCGCTCAGACTAGACCTACTGCTTGCTCTTGCTGCAACTATTACATATAGCTCTTCCCAGGAAGGTCAACTAAAACATCCAACACCTTACACTGTGATGACAGGTACATTTTCTTGGTTCTACTGGTGAATTGTGGAGGATATTCGGCCAGATTAGGAAAACACAAATGTTTATGCTGCATAAAGGTGTGCCATTTTTAGGCTATAGTAAGCTGAATTGCTTGATAATAACTAAATATAACTGTCTGGGGAAAGGCTTTATGGCAATTTTCAATTGTTGGCTGTCAACCTCAAATCAGTCTCACATGCAGAAAAGGGCCAGGGTAGACAGTAGTCTATTCAGGCTGTAGTTTGCAAAGTAAAATCTACTCAGCATGTTAACTAGTTACCATCTAGACTGACGGGATGACTAAACTGACAAGACGACTAGCTAGTTGATTTTGTAATCCATTTATTGGGCTATATTCCTCTTGCCAACGTAGTATGATGTGTCGGGGTAGAGAATCCTTCCAAAGATTTGAGAATAATAATAATAATAATAATAATAATACCCTTTTGGGTATTAGCGTGTTTAACTGTTACCATTTTGTCTGAGTTGTATGCTTCTTGGTGCCTATGTTAGTTCCATCTGTTAGTTTAGCATTATCTGTCCACTGTCAATGTCTTCTTTATTACCAAGCAATACCTGCCTTCTGGTTCCCCCATTCTCAGTATGTGAATGTGTATGTCTGTTGGTAAACTAATAAACAACATTCTCCTGGGGTTGTGTGGTGTATGGGTCACAGGAGATTAAAAGACTGAGCTTTTGCCTTTCTATGCCTCCTTCTGTGCTCAATCAACACATGGTGTCAAAAGTGGGATTGGGCATTTACGCTGAAGCATGAAGAAAGAGATCCAGGATGGGGAGTGGGCCATTGTGAAGACTCATTGGTGCTTGGAAAGACTGGCACGACAGAAGCCGGAGCCCTCCAGAGTTGGAGGTTTCCCGGCCTAGTCCAATGGCTCCAGTGCGCTGCAGCCTCGCCGTCCTCCAAAGACCAAAGGTACCACTGTCTACGTCACCTTACTGCCTGCTACGGATACCGAGCCACTGCTGCCCCCTGTTGCCACTGCCACCCGCAGCTTTGCCTCAAACACCACCCAAGATGCCCAAATACAACGGCATAACACAGCTCCATCTCGCAACTCCAGCTAGCGGCATGGCACAGCGGCGAGGAAAGAAGCGGCCACTCACCTAGCCCTGGCACTGGAGAGAAAGGCATTATAGATGGTCCTCTGCCCAGGCAGAGCAGCGGGATCTGCAGGCCCTGACCCGGGACACTAGAGAGGCAATTCGAGCAGCAACTTATCACTGATCAGAGCAGGGAGCCACCAAGCAGGGGAAAGCCTGGGCACCTTCGCTGCAGATTTGTAGCTGCACACTCAACAAGGTTACTTGTAGATCCACCCAGCTGCCAGAATCGGACCTTCAAGGCTGGAGTATTCAGAGAGGTCTGTGGGCATAAAAAAGACAAAAACCACCATCTGCCCCGTGTCCTGTGGGCACACCGGACAGCAGTCCAAGAGTCCACGAAATGCACCCCCGAGGCCTTGTGTTCGGGTACAGGCTCTGGACTCCAGTGAATTTAATGTTTGGGCCTTCCCCTGAGGGCAGCTGAGTTGACCAGGTAGGCCAGTTTTTATAAGCCCCACTCAAGGACTTTGCCCCTGATGTAGAGGTATAGATGTTTAGTCCCGAGCAGAAAAAGGGTCTTGGACCTTCTGGGCTCCTTGGCTCCATTTGAGAGACTCAGAGGTGCAGGAACCACCTCAGGCTTCTACTTCTCCCTTACCAGCCACTGACGCCAGGTAGGTCATAGCAACAGCATTAGCTTCCCCAACACCTCAAACTTTCTGTTGAATACTTGGTTCGTTGGGGACCACTAACCCTCTAGGTTGGGGCTGTGTGATGTGTTGGGGTAGTGAATGCTTCCAGCATACAGGAGCTGGGACTGTGGTGGCTCCCAGCATTCCGTGCGTGCAAAAGACCATTCTGCTTTGAAGTTTGTAGTGTTCTGTTCAAGAATGAAGTGTTTTATGTTTCCCTTGTGTGTCTGGTGTGTAACTGCTACCATTTCATCTGTTTTGCGTGGTGTTTGGTGCCTGTGTTAGTTCTGTATGAAAGTTCTGTACTAAAAAATTGTTTTAGTAATTACAAGTAGTACATGTCTACCTCAGTAGTACATAGTGTTGCCACCTGTCCCGGTTTTACCGGGATTGTTCTTCTTTTTTGTAGCCTGTCCCGGAATATTTCTAAATTCTCCCGGGACACGGAATGTCCCGGTTTTTCATGGGTTTTGTCAACATGAACCATCCTGATCATAAAATATTTTTTACTGCGCGTCCATACACTCAAAATATGCGCTGTATCTCATTGTGCTCAATCTCTCTCTCGTGCGCAGAATGCACGGCCACTAGGGGTGTGACGTAGCGTAGCCTATCTCGCAATTCAACGGAGGGCGTGTGAAAGATGAAGTTGAATCGCTTGCTGCAAGTTACTGTAACTAGGTTCTTCTGAATAGAAACAACGTTGACATGGGAGGGGAGACCGAGGACGAGGATGGCACTACTGGGACTGACAGGCCAGTTAAAAAGAAAATGAAACGTAACACTTGTTTTAATAATAACTGGATGAAAAACGAAAATTACTCCAAATAGTTAATACCCACCCCAGGCGATCCACTTTCTGCTACATGTTCCCTATGCTCAGTTAAGATTCTCGTTAAGCATTAAGGGATATCTGCTTTGGATGGCCATGCTAAAACAAAAAAAACTCAGAATCGTGTTCAAGTTACCAGACAAACCAGAGACCGCACTACTTTTTAGTTTGTCCAACTCTTGCCATACAAAATTGTTTCCCTACAGGGTCCAGTATTTCAGTGCCTCCAAAGGTGTCAAGTAGCCTATGGCTTGTTAGAATTGATGATGACCCTGACGAATCTAGTGAAGCCATATTTAAACAAATAGTGACTATTCCTGAGAGCAATGGACTTTCAATCAACCAAATCAGTGCATATGGTGCAGATAATGCATCAGTTAATTATGGGTGGCACAACAATGTCTTTCAGAAACTCAGAGCAGCTAACCCACTCATTGTGAAGGGCAATTGCGAGTGTCATATCCTTAACAACACTGTGAGGTCACTGATAGAGGTCACTGATAGTTGCAGCAAAGGGAAACACAAAATATAAATGGAAGACCAGGTAAGAAAATGATTACATCCAGAAGGTCTATCTGACAGATGCATTAAGTAGCCTATAAGAGGCTATGTGATGCCAAAGTATGTTAAAGGCAACTCTAATGTCATCCCTCTACTCATGTGTTTAGCCGAGAGGTAGAGAAGTCAAGCACAAGCAATGCACACACCAGTATCTAAGGAATCAGGGAAGCTGTTTCCTCTCATGAAAATACTTGATGTTTAAAATATTCAGTGCATACAATCTGCACAAAAGACAATTCTGTCGCGTTGGTCGGATGTCTAAGGGACATTTTTGTTCATGCAGGTGGGTCGTGGTATGTCGTGTCATCGATATGTCCAGGTTTTTTGTCAGACACAGGTGGCAACCCTAGTAGTACATCAGTGTACTTAAGTGTAATTTAAATACACTAATTGTCACTAATTCTTCACTGGATGTTTAGTAAATTCAGATTAAGTATACTACCCCCAGAAATCAGTTTTCAAGAATATGGTCAGACCAAGGCACATTTAATCAAAATGCTAGTTCATATTAGAACTCTTAAAAACACTTGCCAACATGTTTAGGCCTAGGATCAGGCCTTCATCAGGGCAAGGGCAAACATTCAGTGTCACAGTCCATAGGCTATATCCTACTCCAGCAATTAGCCTCTGATATGCTTCAGCTGGAGTGGGCGGCGTAACCAAACAGCTGAGAAGTGCACAGTCTAAAAACATCAACCAGAAAACAAAAACACAAACAGTTAGAAAATATCAGTGATAAATCCAGTATGATGACATTGCTAACAGACTTTAGATAAAGGGAATGGGAAGAGGACTTTGTGTTCCATCATTGCAATAGGTTTAGAGATACAATTATCTGGTGGGCACGATACATAGATTACATAATTATCTGGTGGAGGGGTACAGAACAAGAACTATTGTCATTTCATGATTACCGGTATTTGAATGCTGCAAATCCTAATGTAAAGCTATCTTTTGATATATATATTTTTTTTACCAAAGAGCACTTTCAGACTACTTAGGAGATGTACTTACTAGAATAACGCCGTAGCCTTCCATCCTATCCTTCTAAATATACATCAGTGTTTAATTATTTGTTTAGTTGTGTGCTTTGAATGCTTTGAATGTAGCCTAAATTAAATTTTAGTGGATTTTCAAAACAGCCCAAGTTCACTTCCTATGAAGCTTCGCGGTAATTAAAAAAAACATGGCGGACAATAGCAGTGGTTTCTGGCAACTCCAGCCCCAGCAGTGAAAATGAAATGTAAGTATTTGTAGCATAATTGTCATGTTATATGTTTTCACTAAAATGTTGTAGAGATATGTTTGATACATGTTGGTCATAATTGTGTGTTGTTCGTTTGTAACAGATCAAATTGCCTTATTGATAGCTAGCAAGTTAATAGGCTAAGTTCAGCCATTCAGTTGTATGGGACAACGTTAGGGAGTTTTCTCGGTAGTTGTCGCCATTTAGTTATCTTTCAAAGTGGCAACAACAGCTAGCTACATTGTGACATTATTTGGACAACTTTTACAAAATGCAGAACTGAAGAGAATTAATGTGGGAGAAGTGTTCCTAGTAGGTTAACTGTCAACTGTCAAGCTTTGGGATATGTAGCACTGAACTGAAGCCGAGAAAAAACCTTGCAGTTGTTCTGATGATTTGGAAACCTTAACTGTTCAATATATTTCAATTATAACTTATTTGGGTCTGATGGCTCCTTATCACTATTCAAAAAGCACATGTTGTGCAGGGTAGGCACAGCAGGACAAAAACTACTGGTACAGTGTTCACTTCACCTGTTTACCTGTGTACAGACACAATCATAGTTTTTAGCATAACCTACCTATTTAGGAAGGACCAAAGATCTCACGAGTAGTAGGGCCCACATCTTGTCATTATGTGCATGCTTAATTTCCATTAGCACATATGCATTGTCAAACATACATATGTTTTTGTTTTCTTTCACTCAAGGGTCTTCCAGGTACCAGCCAAGTGGTTGATACAGCTTCTGCACATATTCTTAGTTCAACCTGTCAACCTGGACATCATGGATAGAGCCAGGCAGACCACTGAAGATATTTAAGAAGAGGTCTTTCTGGTCATGGATGGACTATCGTTACGTTGAGTGGACAGGACACCTTGTTTGTTGCCATATATATCGGAAGATACATGGCATAAGGCAGGAGTACCTGACAGATGGGAGAACCCTGCCTCCAGCCTCAAGCTCATCATCAGAGGGAAGGTGCACTGCCTGTTTCTGAATGCTGAGAATTCCCTCTGCAATTTGATGGACAATTCCATGGACAGTTGTCATAGTGCAGGTAAAAAAGTTATCAGACTGTTACATGTAGTGTGGAAGAGATGGGGTTGCCTGATCGCCGCACAAAAACACAAATCCAACTACTATCCCTGCAGCTGGATTGCACAAACTATTCAGCACTTTTGAAATAACCCAACAAAATGACAGAATAGCTTCATCTCAGCCTTATCTCTCAGGTAGACAAAAATGGCCAGCATTGTACAGAGTGCACCCCCACAATTTAAATTGTGTTCCATTCCAATAATTTCTACTGCTAAAGCTAAAGCTAAAACCTCTATCTGGCCTGTAGTCTGAAACTGTGTGTGACCTACAGACAGATCTAAAGACTTTCATGCGGATCCGGTCCAAAGGTATTTGCTACCTTGGATTTAATTGGCTGTTGAGCTAAAATATTAACAACCTTTGGCAAAACCAAATCCGAATCACAGACTGAATCTTAAAGTCCATGAAACACCATGTGGCCCTAGTTTTTGCGATGTGTCTTGCACCATTGCCATTTTTTTTGGACGATTAAGCATGTTGCAGTGGAACATGATAGTGAGCGAGATCACTCTGATTGGCTGTTCAGATGATTCGACTGATAAGTTCCTTGAACATGGAACTGAACAGGAAAGAGCTGAGCGAATTTGTTTTAAATCAAAGGTTTAATTTATCTCGACACAGATAAAGTCCCTTGAGCATGTCGATGTAGTATCCCTGATTTCAGCAATTTGGTGCGGTTTCTCCTTATTTTTTGCCTCCGCCTCTTCTTCCACAACCAAAATAAAAAAGGCTGACAATGTCAGCACCATTTGCAACTTCTTATCAGACATATTCTCGATTAGAAATAACTATATTACAAAACTGTCTGTGGTGAGCGAGAGTGGTGAAACGGAGGTAAGCAAACACTGCTTTGTTTACGGTTTGTACATCTACAGTCCAAGGTCTTCCGGTTTCCCTTTTTGAATGACTAAAACAGACTACCGCCTCCTGCTGGTATGGAGAGTTATTCCCTCTAATGCAGGTGCAAAAGGTATGTGCTAGTAGGTCGTTGGTTGTAGTCTTTACGGTGTGTTAAAGTGCAACTTGTTTGCTACGTGAAGCGGCGCAACAGTCGGCCTTCATTGTTGATAGTTCTTTGATGTCAGTTTCCACATGCAGGCTAAAGTTCCCTATCTATCCATGTGTGTTTGGCTTTATATGTGAAATACTTGTAGTAACTTTTAATTTATTTTACAGCTTGTAGGCCTATTTGCTACAGACTAGTGCCGCCATCTGTCATGCTTTTATTTAGTAAGGCACATGATGCTGTCATTGAAATTGTATTGACTTGTTTTTCATACAGAGCACACACACGCTCAGTAACCTTTTTACACACACCCAAATTAGTTGGTCCTCTTCATACCGTCTAGATTACATTATAATTCTAGATACAGTAACATCTGACATTATAATATTCCAAAAACACTGAGCTAGAACCATCTCATTAAGGTATATAAGGAGCATGGGCACACAGTCAGCCTGCAAAAAAGTTTGGCAACTGAAATTAATGACTGATTTGGGTATCATTAAAAGATTGAAAATATGACTAAATTGAAAATGACACTAAATGTGCTTGCTGTAAATGCTTACCGGGATCTTCTGGCACATTGAGAAAACCATCTTTATTGTCTGACTTCTAGAGTGCGAATCCACTCCTATGACTGACATCATGGATATCCAGTGAATGGGAAACTGACCAGATCCCATTGTGCTGCCAGCTGTGAGTAATATGCACCAGAGTCTATGCAACTTTATCTGTGGGAGAGGTCTCAGTAGCTTGCCATTTTCACATTTTATGACACTTTTTCTTTGTTTTTATTGTTTGAAAGGGAAATTAACAGAATGACACGATCTGCAGATTTGGTTGATTTCGGGTCATGGTGTTTTACGGAAATACTTACAGTTGGCTACAGCAGAACCCATCACCGTTAAAGAGATGGCAGAGAATATCCTCCCCAGTTTGACTGTTCGGCTGCAGTCTGAAAATATCAGAGGCAGTAAGATCAACTCAGATGGAGTTTGAGCCCTTCAGATCACAAGTTTTCAGTTGTCTTTTGCATCATTGCTATAACTACCTTTCACTGCTCTGATCCAGGATCTGTGTGGGTTTTAGTGCCTCTGGAAGGTTGTAGAAATTAAAGAAAAAAGTGAAAGGTGCTTTTGACACTCACGAAGGGTGTCAACAACAGTAGCTTACCTGTCAAGTTGCTCATCTCCGTGTAAGTTAGCTCTCCTACGTGTGTCACATCTGCTACTCTATGCCTGCAAGACTTCACAGTAGTCCTCCAACTGGAGTCAGGCTTCACTTTCTGCCTTAATGCAGCTCTTCATGGGCTGCTGGGGAAAAAAAGGAAAGAACGTTCTGGAACAGAAGTCATTTAAAAACATTTTGGAAAACCATTTCTGTGTGTCTTTTGTTCTCTTCATCAATCATATTATGTCTCCTGCCAGGACGCACTGTAAGCTCCTTTCCCCCAGTGCATGCGTAAAAACCACATTTTAACTGTGTGTGTGTGTAATAGTCGCCTGTGTCAGCTCTCTCAGGCTGAAGCGCCCTGCCATAGATGGAAAATTAGGCATATACTGCTGTACAGTAAATCTTATTGTAATTCACAAAGCTTGCATTACAAATCATTGGCTCAGAGTAAAAGAGCCCTGGCTTTTGTGTGTTCCTGCCTGTGCTGTTGTGCGTTATGCTTGTGTGCTTGCTCAAACAGACATGATCACTGGCCTTCTGACATTTTCATTTTTGTGTAAGAGACAATAATTCTTTAATGCAATAATTAATTTGGCTATTTAACCCTCTGAGCCAACATTCCCTCTCTGATATGCCGCACAGTACTTGTCCTCCCTGGCCATATGGGGAATGAGACGAACTGGGGGTCTGGTGAAGTATGAAGAGTGATGTTGCAGCCTTTAAGTGCCTTGTTTGGATGAACTGCCACAGTGTTAGTTCAAAGATGTAGGTGTTTGGGCTGCAAACAGTAATTAATATCGTGCTGCCTTGCAGACCAGGCAGGTCTGCTGCTGCACGGCACAGATGACTAAACACAAGGGGGCTCATCTGAAAGAATATTTTACTGTTTGGAGCCTGCAGGTCTCCTCCTGAGCACAGGGCTTATGCCACTGAGTCCAGTGAATCAGCCTACCAGTCTCGTCTCTCCCCCAACGCATCTGCTCTTTATCTGATTTTCTCATTAAACTCAACTCATGACTTTATTGTACAGAGTTTGGCTGAAGCGCTGCACTTTTGTGTGGGGATTTCAGTTTGATCTGTTCATATTTTCATTTTATTTTTTGTCCTTTGTGTAAGTTATGAGTTGCAGTAGCCAGGAAGTGTGTGCAAAATAGTGAATTTCTTCCAAATGAATATCTCTCCTTAAGAATGTCTACATTGACCTGTTTGTAAGTAACCATATGTTTCACCTCAGGGAGCAACTGGAGGAAGGTTTGGAATAGGATTTTTTTTTTGTGCACATTTCTCACATTTTGGCCTCTATTTAAGGATAAAATGTCACTACAATAGCAGACATGTTTTATGACATCTCTGAATTGGTTGTGATACCGGGCCATTTGACGTGCCTATATAGGCAAAGGTGGTCCAGACCTAGAACACCTTGGAGGTGAAGGACTTAAGAAATCTTGCTAATTTCACAGATGGTTTAAAATAGATTAGTGCGGAGTACCAGCTCCCCGAGATAGGCAGACCCACCAGGCTCCTTGTTCCTCTGCCAAAACTCTTCTCTGAGACTCAGAGGTGCCTTCCAAAAGTCCTGCAAGGTTAAACTCTAACTTCTGGATAGTAAAGCGGTAGCTGATTCATGAGACAGTAACCTCACCCCTCTCTCCCATTTAGCTCCCTCTATATATGATAGCTATCAAGTGGTGCCTGATTGATAAGGGCCTCTGGTATTTGGAAATATTGCAATTTGGGATTCAGCCTCCTATTGCTAAGGGCTCACATTTGTGAGTATTGAAGGGTAGATTTAAGTGATCTACCATGCTTAAGGTTTTCCTTCTTTTTCTGAGCTCATTTAGAATTTGCTGTAAGAAACCATTATCTCTTTTGGTTTACTGCTATCCTTGTGTATGCTGGCCTCGGCTTTATTCAGGGACCTTGCTAGGATTGTTCGCGGACAAGGAGTTCAGAGTCCTTGTGCTTTGGAAATGAGATCTTTCATTTTCTATCAAAACAATGGCCTAAGAACACAAAGCCTCTGGCTCGGCGTGGAGCAGAAAACCCAAACCAGTTGGCTCACAAGGCCATCTTTAATTGTTTAACTTTCCCCTCGCCCCATCAATCGTTCAGCGTATTGTGTCTGGAAGCCAAGAAACAGAGAAGAGGGGGGAGAAAGGGTGAAGCTGAAAAGAAGAGTGAAGGAGACTGTGTGGTGTGCGGACGAGGCCAAGCCTGCTGACAGAGCCATCTCCAGACAGAGGAGTCCAGACACAGCTCTGGACAGGCTCAAAGGGCCCAGCTTGGAGTTAATGTGGGAACACAATGGGGCCGGGTGAAAAACTCAACATGTTTTTGTTGAACTTGTCATTCGCCAGTACATAGCTGTAAGGAAAGCCTAGGAACCATCTGAATGTTGTTTGTGCTTTTCTAATGCAGCATATTTGGGTCAGTCTTCACAGGGGCTTTTATGAGGAGCCTGTTAACAATGGAAAGACGTTTTTCGGAGTGACACACACCCTGGCGCTGGCCAAACCCTCTTGGACCTGCCCCATCACAAACCAGCTTCCAAAAGGCTGACCTCATGCCTCAGTGGGATGCTATTAATCAGATCCTTTCAGCAGCTATCAGGAAAACCACCACAATAAACAGCCACTTTTGGACTGGCCTGATTTTAAAGGGGAAGTGATGGCAAGGACAGTGTTACTGCAAATGAACCTCTGTTTTGAGATGTTTTAGATGGTGGTCTTTTTGGTGTTGGGGGACTCGACGTAGTTGCCAAACTGGAAGTCACACAGTTGTTGGAATAAATACATTTTCCATTTTTCAAATAAATTAGGAGAGTAGAGAATCTGTATTGGTGTGTGGTGTGTGCACGACTGCTTATGAATATGTGTGTATTTGCCAGGCTTTATCAGTGTATCAGTTTAGTTATGCTCATTTCATTTGTTATTGCACAAAACTCACCCACATGTTGAGAATTTCCAAGCATGGTTGTTGGGCACATTGGTTTGCTAAATGAACTTTTGAAAAATCCACACGGGACAATATTTCACAAAATGTAATTTTACATACTGTTTCACATCATTGCATCTCCTCCGTGTATTTATCTCTCAAAGCATTTGACTGCATTTCTTTTGGGAAGAATGAATACGTAATGGATATTTAAAAGCATCCCGACTCCCTCTGCTTTTTTGAAGAATTTAGCAAAATAAAGGTTCCTATGTAGGCATGTGTTATTATCTCAAAGCCATCACTCAGTTCTCTCATGCATATGTCAATTACTCAACCACACCTTTATGAATATGTAAATGTGCTCAGAATGCCTCATTAATTAGTAATTCATACATTTTTCACGAACTCAATACATTTCCAATGGAGTCTGATGAATTATCACTGGTAAGTAGAGAAAACTGAATACATCTTAGATTTCAATGTTTCTCTAAATCGGTTTCTTTAATAGTGAGTGTTTGGTGGCACACTTCAGAGTGATGGAGACGTTAAGGGGCTGTTTTTCAGATTCTAGTATTGATATTTGTAGTGTGAGGTTGACGCTTGGCTCACGAAATGAAGGCATTAGAGGGAGGGTAGGAGATGTGGATGGCGTTTCCAGTGTAAACCACGAACACGCTCTGCGTAAAATCGACACAAGGTGAGCCATGTTAGGTCAGGACTGTGGAGTCAGCCTGGACAGCAGAGGCGTTGAATATTACAGGGCTCAGCATCTGGTCCCCATATTAGCATTCTGCCCATCCACAGAGAAATCATTCATTCCTTTTTTTTCCCTGCCTGCCTGTTTAGCCCTTGTGTGTCTGTAATATATTCATTACAGAGACCCACTTGATCTTATTAGTCTTTGATAATCACTTGAATTAAACAGACAGTGTTTGCTTAGGGGACCCCCAGCTCTCGCAGAAAGACAAATGGAGACATGGTCTTGACCTGTGTTTGCGTAAGGTTTGAAAACAGAGGGGAAAGGTAGTTGAGTGATGGGGTGGGTATTGTAATTTTAAAGGGACTCCCCATCCACACTCCCTAGATGCGCTCTCCCTTTCTTTTCTGTCTTCCTCTCTCTCCCATATACACACACACTCGCACAAATGAAACTGTGTATGTTTTGGGATTGCGCTGCAGTAAGACATCAGACACGGCGAATACGATACACTAGAGTGTTGGCTACAGCACAATCCAAAGCCATGAATTTAACATGAAAGTGGAGGCGCAGACAAGTGCAAAGGATTGCCACCTATCTGAGGGGAGATTATAGTCTACTACCTCCTGGATGCAGTCACTTTGTTACCGGCTCCCCATTGGCCCAGGGAATATATTTATGTAAATGGCAGTGGGACTTAGCTGTAAACACGAGTGTGCTCTAAGGAAAAGCCGCCTAGGGACCCAGGGGAGGGGGGTTGGGGGTGTTAAAAAAACAAAACAAATTTGCCGTCATGATAATATACAATGTTTCACAACTCAAAAATGTGCAATGTTAAATCATTCAGCAATGACATTTTAGTTAAATTGTATTAGTTTTAAATAACAGGGTAAGTAGGGGGTTGGGGTGGCTGACAGATTTAGATACTGTGCTTACATGTTTCTTTCATGGAGAGATACGATCGGCTGGGACTGGGCTGAATGTAGGGTTGCCTGTGGGGTAACACATGGTGAAATACAGTATGCTTGGGCTAAAATGAATTTAAATGTAAAGCTCTGGCCTTGTATACTGTATTAGAATAAGATGTTGCTGAATGCTATAATGACGTGTGTCCACATTTCTGGCAGGTGCGGGCCAAAAATCAGACCGAAGCAGTTGGCGTGACAGTGATTTCTCGCATGGCATTGCATGGGCTGATGCATGGTGACAGATCGCAGAGTGGTCTTTGTTGGGGTGAGTGTTTGCGCGAGGTCAAAGGGTGAAACAGCTGCTTTACCTGCTGCACTGCAGCGGACAGGCCTGCGTCTTAGCAACAGCTGCTCCTGTTCAGGAAGACATACGACTGCATTGCAGGTAGGGAACACCACACAGAAAAAAAAAAGACAGACGCATATTTCACTGACAGCTCGCTGGCACAGCCTATCACTGTGCTTAGCACTGAGCTCCCTGACTGCTGATGGTGAGGTGGGATCTGCAGAGGAGCAGACTTGGAATGATGAAAATGAGATATGAAATTAAAACATACCGCTGCAAGAGTCATTATTTTTTCCCCTTTGCAAATTTGACATATTAAATACATATTCCATACAAAAATTTAATTTGAGCAAGCCGTTTGGATTTCAATAATCACAACACAATCACACTGGTGCATGTGATATTAAATATTTATCTACTTGTTCCTCTAGGAATAATAGGAGATGGGGAAAAATCTGGAAGATATTTTCTGATTTTAATTATTTCTTTTTTTTTGTGCAAAGCCTAAAATCTGTGCCACGCATTAGATTTATTTTGTGATCAGTGGTATAATAACATGCTGGAAATGTGTAGATAGAGCAAATTCGTTTTAAGAAAAAAAAAGAGATTAGATTAGAAGTACAGGACGTATGACATTGGCGGTGTCCAGCAGTCTGCCAGATGGTCTGTGCAAATCTCCATCTCTTCATTTCTGTCTCTCTTCCCTGCCCTCCTTGCCTCAGATTCCCGCTGAAAAGATTGACACACTAATAAACTGATGTTAATTAGATGTACTTTGAAATTCCTCATTCTGCTCCTGAACGTCTCACCATTCTGGAGCTGGTGGCTTATTAAAACATTTGCTGCTCTTGGGTGATCTTCTTTTGAAACCGAGCCTGACCCTCTGGGCACAATTTATTTTTATTTCAAAAATTATTTTTACTAGCAAATTTAGCATTAGTTCAAGAGAATTATAAATCATTATTACATGGGCAGACACTTCAAACATTTAGTCAAAAGCTTTCTGAGCGAAGAAGCATCAAAGGGGGTGCTAAGGCAGATGACTGCTCGACTGGCGTGCCTCCATTCATTAATACTCTGTAGTGAGGCGAGCTAATACTGCAAACATGCCTCTTTAACTACAAGAGACTACTGTTTTATTAAAAGCCTTTGTTACAACCAGGAGGAGGTGCGCCATCAATATTGCATTAGAGGAAATGCCAACGGCTTTTTTTGTGTGTGAATTGAAACACAACAATGACGGGGAGGTATCAACACAGAATTTTGGCGTGTTTTGTGTAGTTCTTCTAAGTACACATGTGTAAAGTTATTTCTTAATGTGTCATTTAGATGTGCTATTTATATGTGGCATTACATCCATGAATCACATCCAATTATTCTAATATTAAAATATAACATAACCCTACTAAATGGGATTTCTTGAATATGAAAAAATAGCATTCAATTAATTTGCTGTGTAGAAATTGTATTGTAATGTGAAAGTAATTTATATAAAACACAATTAATAAATGAATAGTAAACATGCCCCCTTTTAATTTTCAGCCTTGAAGGAGTGTATGTGTGTGTGGCTGCCTTTATGTCCTCAGGTGTATGTGTGTGTGAGTAACTATTTTCATTTGCTCTAATATACTCCTCTGATTACATGCTGGTAACCTTGGTCAGGTAATTGTGCAGATCCAGGCTAATTTGCAAATAATGGCTTTGTTGGAATCCTGTTTTGGCCCAGAGCAGGGCCAAAGGGACAGAACTCAGACCAGCACTAATTACTGAGGTGTTATGCCTCAGTTTTGTCTCTCAAATGCAATTGAACCACATATGAAAACAGCCAGGCCTCTTAGTTACCCTCAACCCAGGGTGTCGAAGCTTTTGATTCCCCACCCGCTTCCGATCCTCTGTGATTTGAATCCATCTCATTAATGTCGGCTCCACACATGCACTAATTGTCTAGTTGAGATTGTATCGTATGACGACTTCTTCTCGGTGAGGGTATTGACTCAGTCCCCAATGCAAGATATAAATTGCTGCCTTGCATTGTAGAAATGCAGAATTCTTTGTGGTGATCAATATATGATTATTACCTTCATGCTGTGCAAATCAGGCATGGTTTAGGATATTGGACGGAACGTGTCGACATTGGCTTCTAATAACCAGTTGGTTAAAGTAATTGGCTTTTCTGACGTGAGGGGTTATTAGATGAAGTTAACATTAACATTAGCAACACGTTTTTTGTGAGAGTCTGTGGATTTTATCCTGGTTGAGTAAATTCCCTTTACGCAGAGTCAGTGAGAGCAAAAATAGCCATGAGAAGTTCATTTTTAATCGGACATCACAGTAAGTCATAGGGGTCCTAAACACTTACCAGATCAAGAGAGTGATCATATATTACCATTGACAGTGTGGCGAAACGAACTATAAAATATTAACAATAATCATAAAACCTGCCCTGTCAGCTTAAGAAAAAAAAGGCCCCCAGAAACTTGGCGGATATAATAAATGTAAGTGTAGTGCTGAGCATTTCACAGGATTATGGCCATTCTGAAATACTGTAAAATGCATTGCTGCATGCTCTGGATATGTAATTGAAGGTAGACGTGGAGAGCCCAGACATAAAAAATTTGAAATCAGATTTTTAGATTACTTTAGAAAAAATAATTTGTCGTTTTATTGGCTTTTTAGTTAAGTATGTTTCATTTCAAGAATTGGCAGCCATGTCCATTGTGGTTTTCCACTGAATATATGCTTAGGCTTCTCATGCTCATGTCTGCAAAACTCATCTGATGTCTGATGTGAAAGGATGACCAGTCTTTAGGAAACAGAGGCAGAATTAAAATGTATATCTATGTCTAAATCAGATCATTTGCAAATTTGCAGCACTAAAAATCTGGTGAGATCAGATTAGATCTTCTTTTTTTCTTTCCTTTCTGAATCTCAGGTTCTCTGTTCAAGTAGAATGTTTGAATGCAATCTGTTTTGTATTATGGCTGGTTTTATACATTCTCAGGTTGTCCACTCAACAGTAATGCAAGTCTTCCATAGCTTTGCTCAGTCTTTAATGTGACTTCCACAGCTGAGGGTATGCAGTAATGGTGTGTGGTTTGAGTGATAATCGCTCAGTCTTCCACTGGAACGGTTGTCATCATCGGAGTCTACTCCTACTGGCTTTCCCATCCACAAACATGCCTGTTGTTGTTGTTGAATTTGTTGGAGGGTATGTTTTGAAGGTACAGATCTAGCTGAAAGGATCTAAGTCCACAATGACCTAACTCTTGGGTGGGAGGGTATTAGTCCATCAGTGCCATGCAGGTTGACCCACTGAAAGTTAGATTCTATCTGCGACAAATGCAAATGTCTTTCTGTTATGGCTACATCCACACTAGGCTGGGTAAATCTGAAAATTGTATTTATGTAAAAACTTTCTCCGTCCACGCTATTGTTTTTGCACCTTTTTCCAAATGTTTCCGGTGTTGGATAACAGCGTTTTAGTGTGGACGGAAGGGCATCCCTTTTTGTGTCTAGTCGGAAGTGTGTGTGATTGTTTATCACTTTGTCTGTGTGCTGTGTAATATCGGGGATAGTCCGTTGTGCTAGTTTTATCTGTCCACCGTCAATGTCATCCTTCTGTGAAGTATTCCCGGCCCTCTTCTCTTCACATTGATATGTGTTTTTCCTGCTGGTGGCTTTCAAAATAAAAGTCTTCCAGCCAAATCACAAGAACCTAAAGTCGCTACACTGGTGTCAGAAGTGCTGTAAATGACGATGTTGGAGAAGATTGAGGAGCTCATTGCACGGCTACAGTGGGAGGGGTCACAGCCAAAGGTTTATATTCCAAGAGCCTCGATGAGGCTAACCATGGTTGTGTCCCCATCCCGGGCTCACAGACAGAGCCAGCGTTCCCCACCCAGGCCATAAAGGGAGCATGGGGAACCCAGCACCGCCACTCCACCGGAACCTGACGTGTGGTCGGCAGAGGAGACGGGGGTCCAGTACGCCTTTGCCCTAAAAGGCAAAGCCCTGCATATTCTCACTGACAAGAGAGTGCTGCAGCACCGGATTGGCCGTCAGATCTTTGCTGATGATGCCAGGGACAAGCTGGTTGACCACCACTAGGGTTAGAGATAGAGCCTGGGTGCCTACGCTACCGACCTCGGCAGGGTCTCCACACAGGGTCCACCATTTAGCTGGTCCGCCCAGGAACCCTGCCTGGGACGTAGGGTAATTATCTTAAACTGAAACTAAATACGAAGACTAGATGACATTTTAATAGTAATTAAACAATTATTCCAAACTAAATATAAAATTAAAACTAAAGGGAATCTCATAATGATTACGAAAAAACTAGATAAAAAAAAAGATAAAATAAGAAAAGACAGAAAAGAATTATCATTTCAAGACGGCAGACGTATATCCATTCAAGGCGGTTGGTGTCACACTCCCAAAATCCTGTCTAGCTATAGCTGACAACCTTAAAATGGTGACATAACATGTCAGGTAATTCATGAAAATAGTCCTTATTATTAGGTAAAGAAGTCAGAAATGTCAGGGAGGAAACATGAGTCCTGTATGAGAGTATTTGGAGTTTAATTGTGAAAGCAGTACAAGTGAATTTATGGTCAATTCAGGTAACAGCATCAAAGGCATTCATAGAAATCAAAGGGGGAAATTTCCCAAATCTCAAAGTTTACCTTCAAAGTTACCATTGATGTAGTGAGACAGAATATTGAGTGACGGACGTAACCTATTGGCAACAATCCCAGCCAATCAACACAAGGCCTAAGGGGCACGGAAGGGAGGGGTGTAATTTGATTGGCTGTTGAGCACAAATATTAACAACCTTTAGTGAAACCAAAAGTTAATCATGGACTGTATCAAAGAATTTTTTTTGTTATTGATAGTAGGGGTAGAAGAGAGTACAAGAATCGATATAAGAATGAATTAGTATTAACAGTTTTCTTTACCCCTCAGCCCTTCTTAAGCAAATATGAATAAATAACAAGACAGACTTAGTAAGGACAAAACAACATAAGTATTGTATACTCAATTAAAGGTTTACAGTATTTGAAAAATATATTAGTACTACCTTGAAGAGTGAACTTGACTTTCTTTAGATTCAAAAAGAATATGATGTCCTTAAACCACAGAGATGTAGAAGGGGGCTGTGGCGATGTCTGGTCAAGTAGGATCCTGCGCCTTGCAAACGGAGGCAACAACATCAGTGTGTGTCTATTAAGATGGTGTGGATCAGGTGATACACCAACAATTGCAAGCAGAGAGCATGTTTCCAATTTGACTTCAAAAATATCTGAGAGGCCTAACTTGAAATGACGTCTGAATTGGTACCATACTATTAAAGAAGCACAGTTGACTAGGTTGTCTGTGTAGGAAGAAGGAAATATTGAAATGGAAGTAGAACAGCAGAAAGAGAAGAAGACATGCAAGACCTTGCCTTGAGAACAACAACTTCTGGATGTTCACTGCCCAGTATTAATACATAAAAAGTCGACAAAGAGAGCCCTCTCAGTGACGTACAAAAGCAAGTTACCAGCATATAAGGCAAGCCTGTGCTCAATTCCCATACGAGTTATCCCTAAACATTAAGGCAAGGATCTCAGCGATATTGAGAGAGGCTCTAAGGCTACTGCAAAATTCAAAGGATAAAGTGGACAACCCTAGCAAGTTCCACGAGACAATGTGAAATAGTCAGATCTAATATTATTGTTGATGATAGATGCTAAAGGTGACATGTGCAAGAGTCGTATCCAGGATATGAGCATATCTCCAAAGCCAAACTTTCTCAGAAAGATACTCTCATTCAACTCTTTTGAAAGCCTTCTCGGCATCCAATCAGATTACTACTTCAGGGAATTTATTTATGTTTTTGGAATAAAATATATTTAAAAGGATTTGAATATTGAAAAATGACTGCCGGCCTATGATGTCAGAACCAGTCTGCTCGTCAGATATTATGCAGGGCAGAACACACTTTATGTGAGCTGTCGATAGCTTTGCCAAAACCTTCAGATCAGCATTGAGAACACTCAGGGGCCTATAGGAATTACACAAATGTGTCTTTTAGTAGAAGGGGGGGTTTACTTTAATACCACAAATAGAAGCAATGGGGTTAATTTGACATGAAATTTCTAATAGAATTTGGGGAGAAACCCATCAGGGCCAGGGCCTTTGCCTAACTGTAATGATTTAATAGAGCATACAATCTCATCTCAAGTCGTAAGTTCCGAGGAGCATCAATTTGCTCAGCTAATGTGGACTCAATTGTGGGGATATCCAAGTGGTCAAGGAATTGCATCATGTTATCAGAATTTCCCGGAACCTCAGACATATAAAGTGAAGAGTAGTAAGATTTAAAAATGGAATTGATCTCTACCGGGTCTATTATTAACGCTCCGGAGGAGCTCTTCATCTGAGGAATAGGTTGCGACACTGGAGTGCCAAAAGGTGACTGGCTTTGTCACCATACTTGTAATAGGAGTTGATCGATTGATTGAGACTGAAAAATTCCCCCCATCTACCTTTCCTAGTTTTATTTTGATGTGAAGCTTGTGAAATAATCTGACTTCTTAGATAAGCTTTTAGAGCCTTCCATAATAAAGAGTAGGATGTGCTATCTGTCTTGTTTATAATCAAGACATTTTCAATGGACGTAGAAATTAGTTTGCAAAAGGCTGGATCGGATAGAATTAAAAGGTAATGTCTCCAAGGGGGGTGGTTTGTATGGTGTGAGGACAGGATTATATCAAGGACCAAGGGAGCACGATCTGAAATGACAATGGGTATATATTCAGAGTTTCTGACCCTTGGTAGTAGAGAACCATCAACAAAAATGTATGGTGCACGTGGGAAAATAATGAATATTCTCTAGTTGGTTAAATCTCCAGGGATTAACATACCCATGCTGGGTCATGGAAGAGGGCGCAATAGTTCGAGCACTACACCGGTCCAGCACAGGGTTAATAACAAAAATGAAGTCCATAACAAATAATAATAAATGTGTGTTTAAGGCTGGGATCTGCATCAATAAGCAATCAATAGCAAATTCCACATTATCAAAGACAATAAACCAGTCTGATGCCTCAACATGACCTATGTAAACCTAATTCAAACTACCTTGCCCAAAAAGGGCGCTGTGTAGCGTGTTGGGGATGGGCTAACGAAACTTCGAGATGAGAGACTGTTGCATAGTCTCCCAGCATGCATCAGATGTTGTGTTGTTTGTGGTGTAGCAGTCAGATTGTGTATCCTTTGTGTATGCCTTTTGTATCTAGTCAAAGTGTACGAGATTGTCTATCATTTCGTCTGTGTGGTATGCTGTGTAATGCCTGGTATTAGTCCCTTGTGTTAGTTTTAGATTATCTGTCCACCGTCAATGTTATCATTACTGTGAAGTGTGCCTTGCCCTCACGCCTTCCCATTGATGTGTGTTATTCTTGCCTGTGGCTTTCAAAATAAAAGTTCCAGCCAAATTGAAAGCAAAGTTTTTAGCAGGGGCTTGGAGGATAGCTGATGGTTCATGCTGATGAGAGAGGGAGCAATCCAATCTGATTCCCAGCTGTGAAGTGAGGGTTTATTTTATGTAATCCAGAATTAATAATAGGCCTACTTATACAACAGTGGTTGTATAGTGGTTGGAAGACATGCTGGCAGATACTGACGTCCAAGCAGATTTGTGATTTGTGAACTTTTGCTGTATTATTATTACTCAAAAACAACTAATATGTATAGAAAAATATGAAAACATTTTCTCCTGGGCATCAATAGCATATTTTGATTTTTTTTTTTAGTGTTATGCTACCCCATACCAATGGAAGGGCATGTTTGCATTTTTTTTTTTAGATAGATCTTTCCTATAGAGTTTGTAGTTAATGAAGACATGCTGTTGAAACAATAATGATGGCTTCTTAGAACTCTTATGTTAGAACTTAAAAGACTCTCTGGCTTTGTAGAGAATATATTTCAGTACATCAGTGTCAACCTTGTATCCATAAAAGGGAAGTCTCGGGAATAAGAAAAAAAGAGCACAAGCGAACACAGTGCAAGTCATCTTAATTTTAGGTCAGCTTTAAACAGTATGATTATAATGCAGTTTTTATTCACCGACCAGTGAAATATTTGCTGATAAGGTTGTGAAAACGTTTAAACCAGAAAAAATGTAGATGTAGTTGTTGGTGTTTACAGATGATACATTCTGTGTTGAGGTTTATCATAAGCAATGTCTATTTTACCGTAGCATGCAATGATTGCATATACAGTACATAGCCTTTTTTATCCATGTCTCTCATATTTTTTACATTTATATTCCATAAATATCCATTCATGTATTATGTGTTTGAGAAGGTCACCTGAAACACCAATTGGGTTTGCGAGGTAAATGGTAAGGCCATATGTTTTGATCAGTGTATAAACAGCTGCAACTTACTGATGTATGCAGTGTACGCCTGCAAGATTTACAACAAAACACAGGTACAGTATTAATAGTCAGAGGGTGGTGGTCTGACCATTCACACATTCATAAATAGACATAAACACATACATTGTTTCACACTCATATAAGAGAAAACGTAACACAGGTATCTACACAGGAAGTTATTGTCCTGATTATAAGTGTCACACTTCAGAGTGAAGAATGTTAATGGCCATGAATAGATTTATCACATACCACAATAGCCATTTCTAAAGGTTTTACTGTTTTTGGGTTTGCTCATAAAAACTCTTTGCTACAGAGACTACGAGTTAAAGTGTGTTCTCCACAGTTCTTAGTTCATACATTTAGTATGTACAAGGGAAGTTTTTGCAGTCATTCATTATTAGCTTTACCATGCAACTTTAGCAAAGCAGCAACAAAGTTATTGGCAACTTTCTTCAGTTTCTCTCTGCTTTCTGTGGCATCTATCTTGTCCCAAATCCCATTCTCTTTCAGAGTCTTTAGCTCTGAAATCATTTTTGCAATGCCATTGCATTTCCCAATAGTAAGACATCTTGCACAAAACAAGCTCTGTGAGTCTGTGAAGGGGTAGCAGCTCTTTATTAGTCTCCTTATATAATGTAATAATATGGACTGTCCATGACAATGTAATAAAACGCACTGTACATGAGATTACTGTAGTAATATTTATGTACATGAGAAGCACGTAATATGACTTATTATTTCCATAAGTACATTGTAAAGAGGACACTTCATATTTAGTGGAGCCTCTACAATGATTACACATAACTGAACAGGAAACTGTCATAGAGGGTAGCCTGTTGTTTTATAAAAAGAAAAGCTAAGGTATGCGATCATTCACTTTATCTTGACACGTTTGACTCTTTTGCCTAGATTAATCTCTCAGAACCATTTAGTTAATCTAAGGCCGTTTATCAGGTCACCCATTTTACATTCTGAAACATTGTTTTGTTTTTCAGTGAAAGGAAATGTTTTGTCAGGCAAGAAAGCAGACAAAGGTTTGGCAAGGGTACTTGCAAATCATTCCATATCAAAATCGGTCTTATCCAGTGGGTGGAGTTAGATTTTGCCTGAAAATAGCCTTTTAAAGTTTTATGGTGGCTCTTCATTATTATGGCTTTTAGCTGCCTGGTCAAATAAGGAAACAATTACAGGATGTTGGCCTGGAAATTGTCTCAATTTGCCAAATAGATTTATCTTTATTTCAGTTGTGGCTGAAAACATTTGGGGAGTTAGGCCAGTATATTAACCAGAAACGTATGATGGTCCCAGTATTACGAAGGATATAATTATCAATTCTTTCAATCTGAAATTATTGCAGAGTCTGGTGATAATTAAATCCCTTCAAGTCAATCACCATTTTGTTGGGTTAATCAGTCTGAAAGTAAAACCAAGTGGCAACTATGAGGTCAAAAGGGTCTCTGTTTAAAAAAGACAGGAGTGTCTTAAAGTCTGGTCTAGGCTGTGCCAAATATTCAAAAAATCTTGGCAGAAATACTCAGGTTTTGGCAGGTTTATTAATTGAATGTCATGAACCCCTTAACCAAGTTCCAGCCATCGCAGCATTGTTCTGCTACTTAGTGTAAACCCTCTGCTTCCCCTCTTCGTCTCTGGTTCAGCCCAAAGGGATGTCTTCCATCTGCCAGCAATTCTGCAGGGTTTATATCAAAACCAGTGCTGCATCCTATAGTGAGTTTATCAAAAGGCAATCAATCTGCCAGGAAGACACATATTGTAGATTCACAAGGAAAATATATTCACCCTCTAGAAGTCAGTTTTTATTTTTCACCCATATATTTGCATGAAGATGAGGAAAAGTACAGTAGCTGAACTATTTGAAGTTTGCCATCCCTGCCATTGATCATTGGCGACTCACCTGTGTGCAGTGTCAGAGAAGATAAGAACTATTAGAACTAAATAACTGGGTTGAGTTCTTTTAAGCCCCAGGCAGGAGTGAGCCTCTGAACACCACCACACGACTTTGATTTAAAAAGACATTCATTAACATAGATGTGGTATGTTGCCATGACACCCTAGCTTTCAGGAAGGTTAAAGGATGCGTTCATCTAATAATAACCATTATTAACGACCCGTTTGACTAATGACATATGAAAAGTGCTTTATTGCTGATTAAAAAAGGACTGATCCTACTGATGCCACCAGTCAGATTGACTTTGGAAGTGGAAATGACAAATATACTCTTTAACAATGCTAAGCATGGTTTTAATCGTGGAGCACTTTGTAAGATTTATATTTCATTAAACGGGTTGATGGCGGTATCATCTGCATGGCAGCCCTAATTTGCATTTTTTTGCTCCTGTGACTCCCTATGTCATTTTGTCCATTACTAACAGAGAGAGACGAGGAAGCTGAAATGCAGGATGCAATACACAATAATTAAACCCTTTTAACAAGCCTTGTGAAACTGAGTGTCTGGGCTTCTTTCTTTCATCTCAGGAAACCAGGACAGACCGACAGGGAGAAACTGATGCCAAGAGCTGCCCAAGAGCCTCTCTTAAAGACATAGGAAGGGCATCAATCTGTCTCCAGAAAACTGGCGATATGTTTCATTTTTTTCCCCCAACCCCAAGAAAATACTCAGCAGATATGTCGGTGTGTCTTTTTCAACTTGTGAATTGTGACACACAGTCCCCGTTTGGCAGGCTGAACTTTGTTGAAAAGACTACATTTCCTGACAGCGCCTTCATTAAGACTGATGGAATGTGAACTGAAGCTCTATGGTTCCCCTCCATTGAAACCATATGTGCACTTTTTGTCAGTCTCTCTGATTGATACCGAAATGTTTAGACAGCAATTATAGGTATTTTCAAAAGAGATTTTTTTCCTCAAAATCAGGAAGATGCCTTTTCTTTGTTGGCCAGTTCTGAAAAAAAAATAAACCATCATGAGGCTCAATGTAATTTATTTGTGATATTTCAACTTTAAAATGTGCAATTCTGAAAACTGACACCTGCAAAGCCTTCAATTTAACATTTCTAGGTTGACAAAATACATGTATTTCTGAAAGTACACAAACAAGAATCCTTTTCTGTGAGAGAATGAGTTGAGTTTTTTTCTATTATAGTCTGCGAGTGCTCGCTGTATTGTCACTTGCATTTGGCTTTCATTATGTGCTTGCCCCAGGCGCCTGTCGGCCTGTAAGTGAGCCAGCAGTGATTTGGTTTATAGGGATCATATGGCAAGGAAACAGGGCTTGAAAGACACAACTTCGGGAACCATATTTGATGAATTCCCTATGATTTGAGCCCAGGTTTACTCTTTCCTGTTGTGAAACAGACACACTGGAGCACACGCGCCAGGGCCAGGGATGAGCGACAGAGAGAGAGAGAGCCAATTAAACGACAATACATGCTCTGTTTTCACACGTCTCCGATTGCATTTCCTATCAGGAGAAAGGGGGCTCTGTAAGTGATCCAACTGTGGGCAGGAAACCACACAGAGTGAAGGTTGCCTTTGTCATTAACAATTAATGTAACCGCCGCGACTGGGATCAGCTTCAGCTCAGAGGCAAACGGGACTTCATCAGGATTCAAATGTTGAGAAAGGAAGGGAGAGAATCGAGAGCAGACTCCTGCCTAAGACTTCTAGCAGACGCGGCAACGCTGAGAAACATCATAAAAGCCTGCACGGCTCAGCCAGCCGTCCACCACCAAAATGGACGTGGTTTCGGTGGACAGCAGAACAGGGGGAAGTTTATTCGAGAGGGTTTTTCTCCCTCTCCGGCCAGAGGAAATCACGTCACACATGCCAGTCTCACTGTCTGTCTGTCCAACCCTTCCCACCCCCACCAACCAAAAGCAAGTGCCAGTCTTCATCAGTGTGACCAAAATGTCATCAAGTAGTTTAATGCCCCTTAATATCGCTGTATCGTTTGCGTTCCCCAGTGCACTGGAAATGAGTCCCAGCTGGGGATTTTTGGAAACCCAAAGAGACGGAGAGGGGGGGAAAAATTGACAGGCTATTTAGACGTGCTACTTCACTTTGCATTAGAGTGTACAATATCAGGCACAGGGACGCTGCGAGAGGCCAGATTTTAGCCGGTGTGCATCGGGCCTGGAGCGACGGATCACTTACCTGAGGAAATCAAAGTCAATGGCAGAGGATCCATCCTGGAGAGGAGCCCGGAGGCCCCTCATGAAAAAAGTGTGAAACCTGTAGAAAAGAAAAGAGAGTCTCATTGAGAAAATCCATTACCGCTCAAGGAGCCAGCAAGCATGAAAAGAGCTGTCTTGTTAAATCCGCTGGTTGATAAAGCGAGGCATTGGCTTGAGGGATTGCTTAGGGGCACTGGTGACATGAGAAAGAGACAGAGAACAGAGAGAGAGAGACAGAGAACAAGAGAAAAAGAACAGGAAAGACAAATATTAATGGAGCAGACATACAGTATTCTATTCAGTCTTGCGGCTAACCTGAGGCAAAAAGCTCAACATGGAATTACATTTCAGTTTTTCATGACACTAATTTAGCATTTCAACCCAGGGAACAATCTTGGCCAAGACACAGAAGTTAATTAAACTGTGTTTGTACAGCATCTCTACAAAATAAAAAAACATTGTTTCTTTTCCCCACTTTTTTTATTAAGATGGTACATGTTATAAATGTGTCTATATTCTTTAACTTGGGTACAGTTGCAAAATAAAAATAAAACTCTGTAGTCACTGTTGTGTATGGCTAGGTTTTATGTTTGGCTTTACAGTCAGAGAGGGAGAGAGTCCTGATGGGCTGAAGACTCTGATGCCTTAAGGAAATGTAGAGTACAGTTGCTGCTTTGCAGTACCCTCCATGATCTCACCATAGCCTCATTATTTTGCGTCCCCTGCTACAGAATTCCAAGCGACTTTGATCCGGAGGATTTTCAGTTTAAGTGCATAATGTTCAATTTCTTAGGGAGTTGCAATCTGTTTTGGGACACAACACATTTTGAAAACCGATTAAAAGTGTAGGGGTTATTGAAGCTCAAGATGCACAGATCCGCTTAATGTCAGTTTTTGACTGTTTTGTTGCACTCGACTGTGCTCGTCACCACTGTGGGTGTGAGTGATGTCTTCTGTAAAATCAGACTGAATCCTCCCTCCCTGCTTGGGGGCTGGGGTGAGTGGCATCAGGTAGAGGCCACCTGTCAGAAGACCGTTGACCCTTTAATCATCCTTGTCCTCCTAAGCCGGTGGCTCCCTCAGTAGATTTGTTTTTAATGTGCTGTGATTTTCAAAGCTCTTCCTTTCTTATCCCCATCCTGCTGGGTCGTTGAAGTCCCAGTGTGGCCAAAGGCCGGCTTCAAATGCTTCACATTAAGACAAGTGATGGGAGAACAACTTAACCATGAGCTGCCACTGCTCTTTACTTCCATTGTATAGTGTGCCTTAGCATCAAGAAAAAGTAAATTAAACACGTTTTACTGACACTTTTGCTGTGTTTTGAATATATTTTTATCTAAAATATAGATTTAATATAGAAATAAAGATTTCCCTCCTGCAGTTTTTGTCACAAATGCTGAAGTGAAATGAAGTGATATATATTCAACTAAGTACACCTTTTTGTAGTTTAATGCAGTATTATAACATACTTTGGAACCATTATACCCAATATTATATATGTGGTTTCATTTTTAAAGCTCTTGGTAATCCTTATAATCCTTCAGTTAGTCATTTAATCATTTCTTCCTTTTCATTATCCAATGATGTATCCATTGCAACAAAACCATGTTGCATTTGTTGTTGCAAGATGCATTTATTTTCAGTTACAGAATAGAGTCAAGTCAACATTTGAGATATAAGTTATACAGTAGGTTACACCAACAGATGTACACAAAAAAATCAATAATGTAGTGAAATGTACTTTGCTACAGGAACAGTCCATGAACCTGGTGAAAGGTTGTTGATATTTGAGCTCAACAGCCAATCAATTGCACACTTCCCTTCCGTACTCGTGAAGAAAGTGTTGATTGGCTGGAATAGTGTATGGCTCTGCCTGAGCCACTTTGTTTGTTTACCAGAGCCAGGACTGTGTATGAACAGCAGAGTTTCTGTAGTGCACACACAGAGTGGACAGCTAGAGGACCGTGAGGGGCAATTTGCTGAATTTTGACGAAAAGTTATTAGATTGGAATCTCGAACTCCACCTTTAAGTCAGCCATGTACGTAACTCCATGATGGATATATGGTGAACATAGGTCTCTGGGCACTTTATGAACAGATTATGTTAGTAGATGGCTTTTTTTTCTCATCCCGAATGAGGTTCATGGGCAATGAAGCTGTGGTGAAAGATTTGAGAATATCTATCTGTATATGTATCTGTTTTAGAGACAGGACATCATATGAAAATTATATATTCTTTTTCAAGGAATTATATATTTCATTTTCGTTTTCAAGGAATGTCTAACCCTCCAACCCCAGAGCTTCGACGTGCATAATCAAACAAACACACAGGAAGACACAAACTCAAATGTCACTGAAGTTTGATCTGAATCTGAAAGACATTATTCATGCTCTTATTAATATTCAGGCTAGACATTTCTTGGTTTTGGCTCTATGTCTGTAATTTCAAAAGAAAACACTTTATCATCATTTGCTGATAATTTACAGACAGAGCCACACCACTCTCAAACCTCTAAGACAATTTTAGCCATTGTGTGCAGGGTAATAAAAGTACTTTTGGAATGGGCCAGCATGACCAAAGCTCCTAAAGAATGAAAATTGTTCTTCAAATCAGATGAAAACTTGGCAGGTGACTTGAGTTTCTTTTGCTAAGCTTCCAGATCACTTAACGTAAAGCCCACTGACATATATGAAGCGGAGGAACTTCAGTCAGCATGGTGTGGAGAGCAGTAACCTCAAGAAAGCCAAAGGCTGGCTGCCAAATCTGTAATACTCTCTATTGACGTCTATCATTTGTGTAGTTTTCTTCTTTCTCCACTGGACCTGTAGGCAGTGATTTCATTTCAAACCACAAAAATTCCAGCAGTCATTATATGTGGTATTTTTTATAAGACAGCTATTCAGTGAGTAGAATTTGTATGGATACATTTCTTGAACCTCTCTCACATTTTAGTGATGAACTATGTGCCATTATATTATAATTGTCATTTTCCTTCAAGAGACCAGCATACAATAACATATTCTATCCAAGATTCAAATAGTTATGATAAAGTTACAAAGTAAAATTCTCTCTTATTCTTAGCATGTTTTTTCTGCAAGTCTGACCCGTGACACATCAGGGTTTGGTCAACTTGGCAGTTCATGATGGGGGGAAAATGTACACTAGTGACTTATGAATTGGTTTACCTTCTGATGTTGCTTTTTTGATGTTTGATATACTAATATTTGGTCAAAATAATAATTTCTCAGAAAACTTAATTTCAGTTACTGAAGCTGAGGTTCTATTTGTCTGAAAGCCATTTGAAGGTTGACTCTGTGTGTGTGTGTGTGTGTGTGTGTGTGTGTGTGTGTGTGTGTGTGTGTGTGTGTGTGTGTGTGTGTGTGTGTGTGTGTGTGTTTGTGTTTGAAGGTTGTATATAAATCTTAACACAGTTTATAAGCTTAGCAGTTGACAGTGCCTTTAACAAAAGGTTTGTGCAAAACTCATTTGCTAAATTATTCGTATGTATAGTAGATAATAAATAATTAAAGTCTCTGCACAGAGCCTTGTGGCACACCCTTCAGACAACAGAGAAATATGACACACTGACATATACTGAAAGTTTGAGACCCACCCAATAATATTCAAGACCAGGGTTGGAGAGTAACTAGTTGCATGTAGCAGAGTTGCGTAATTAAATTGCTAAATAAATGTAATTGTACATGAAAATGTTTTACAAAGTGATTACAAAGGGATATAAAATATAATATTCGTCCTGTTGCTTTGCATCTTTTCACCATCTAGACAGTCTCCATTTATTAGGCAGTATGCACTCAAATATTGAGCGTTCTTTTTCATTGATTCTCTTGTTTTTTTTTATCATTATTTCACTGCCTCCTGTCTGCCAATCAAAAAGTAATCAAATCTCATACAATGCTATAACTTACATTACTTTGATAAAGTAATTAACATAGTTACGTTATTTATAACGTTTTAACAGGGTAACTAGTAAGATGTTAAAACAATTTTGAACCTATTACGTTTCAAAAGGAACCTTCCCAACAATGTTCAAGACTAGAGTTGGGATGTCATTTTAGTCTTTTTCTTGTATTTAGCAAATGTGAGCATGTAGGATATCAAAGTTGGTAAATGATGGCATGATCACTCCTCCTCAGTGTGGTAGGACTACCTGAAAAGAATATTATACTATATAGTGCATAGATAGTAGCTTTCTCTTGTTTATAATTACATTGAGTGGGGACTAAGTTAACCACACCTGACTACAGTGGATAAAACACACTTAAACCACTAACCACACAGTAATTATCTGTTCAAATAGTAAGCCAACTGCTATTTTATCCAAAGCTAGTCTTATAGCAAGCTATATTTTACCAGTAGATGGTCAAATAGCAATTTGAATTACATGGTAGGAGTCTGGTTTAACAGCATCAGCACAGTCTTTCCATTATTTGGTTAAATAACCACTGTCTTTTTATATCTGTTACTAAGTATTGTACTACTGATGAAAAAATGACAGAACCACTGATATAAATAAATATTGAAGACAGACATAACAAATTCACCTAATGTGGGCATCTAAAAAAGGATGAACTTGAGCAGCAGACGGGACTAAAGGAGGCATTGTTTTTGGATATGGGTCAGCTTTGCCAGCCTACCACTCTCTAGAACATTCTGTGGTGTCACATAATACTGTCTGTTTCCTGTTAGAACTGCCAGTGCAGAAAGAATGAGTGTGCCCATGTGTGTGTGAGTGTGTGTCTGGGTGTGTGTCTGGGTGGGGGTGAGCCGGCAATGGTGTAAGTGGTAGTGGTTTGGACAAGGCTCATAACACTCTTGCAAAAAAAAATGTATTTTACAGAGAATTATCCCATATTTGCTAGAGTGTAGATGTTGATTGCAGTCCTCTGGTCCTGTAAGCACGGTCTCTCTCTCTCAGTACATTGACTCTGTCTTTGTTTTAGTAGATCAAGCAAGCTAGCCAACCTATGCCTTTTCACCAGATGTTACACATAGTATTTCCGACCCAGTAAACAGGCTCTGACAGGGGACTGGTATTTTTTCCCAGCTACTGAGAGATGACTGGGTGTCTGTCAGAATGTATGGCCTGCCATGGCAGCACTCTGGTGCTTAGGAACAGGCTCACAACTTGAGAGCTTTATGGGCTGCTTCATGAACACAGTGCAAAGTGCTGCCAGTGAAATAACTCACCTGTCTTCAACACAGGAATTGAAATGTACACTTTTTATTATAGTTTTGTTTTCGCTCACACAAGCCAGGTAAGAGTAAGCCTACTGTCGTGGGAAGGATATTACTGTAGATCACTGTTTTTTCATCACTGCAGACTGTAGGGGCCCTTTGGATATGAGGTCTAAACTAACGTACAAGTATTATTGACAGTAAATTGAACTGGTCTTACATATGATTGTTCCATGGCACAAATCTGCAGAATAGCATTCTACCATCTATTAGCCTAATTGTTGTATTATCCCAGGATTAGAGCCGGTATAACTCTTCTGCCTCACTTGTAGTTTAAACCGAACTCATTTAATTAAAAGAAAATCAACTCAAACTGGATTTAGAAGATGACTTTAACAGATGAGGCAGTCATTCTAAAAGGAGTCTTTTGTCGGATTGAGAGAATATTGTATGTAAGGGTAGATGCTAACGTCTATCGGAGCTTGCTGAGGTTGCTTTACTGCGTCAGCCATCAATGACAGATTGCATTTACAGCTGTTGCCATGGTACAGTCCATCACCATATTTATTTTTTATTAGATCTATGGCCTCGTAACATTCGGTTTTTTTCTTTCTCTCCTTTTTTCTTTAATTTTCCCTCTCAGCTGCCAGACCACACCACTGCTCAGTAAATGTGATGCCTTTGGAATTAACTTGCTACTGTTAAATATGGGCAGCGCTACACAAATGTCAGAATCAAATGTGTTCACATTATGATGCCTTTACTGGTCAAACTCCGAGCCACAGTCGTAGTTTTAGTGGCATTTTTCAGTGGACCGTCTGTCTGGTTTTACTCAGAGGAACTAAACCATAACAATGAAACAGTACCATTTGCAGTCATGTTTATGAGCATAGAACTTGCATTCAGCTTGGCTCAGGGTTTATTTTAATGGTTAAGCATTGTTTAAAGTTTCTGGTGTGTCAGCTGCAAGGAGAATATTGGACTTTTGAATATTGCTCTTGATCCAGAGCTCCAGTGGCTGACTGGTATGTCTTTTTGACTGTTAATTTTGGAATCTACATGTTATCAAAACAAAAATGCAAAAAAAAACATACATGTTAGACTAAGGAAAATGTGAAAGAGCTGGTTGTTGTTAGTGATTGAATCTCGGAACCAAGTTTAGCGTGTAAACATGTGTTTCACTCATTTTTAGCCACTGGTGTTATCTTTGGAGACGGGCAATTCTTGCAAGAATGACTCACAGCGCTCTGTTTGAAAAGGAACCAACCTCCACTGGTGTTAGGCACAGGAACTCTCCACGTAGCCCGCCTAGCTGGGCACAGCTATTTGCAGGAGGCTAGAGATTGTGTCATTGTGTGTTTAACCCCTGACTCTGTGTCACAACGCCATACACATTACTGCTTCTCTGGTCCCATAATGTAGCCGTCGGGGACAGTCCTTCTTAAAGGTTCTAGTGGTGAAAATGTGTAAATGAGATTTGGCCTTGCTTGGCCCCCTTCAGTCTATGTGCATGGCAAGCTGACATTAATGAGCAGTTGGAGATTGGGTGATTTAGAGGTGAAGCAGCCACCCCACCGCAGAAGGAAAATAAACTCAAATAATAGATCTCCAGGCTACAACTAACAGGATTGTGATCCAACACTGAAGTCACGATAGTGTCATTGAGCTGGAGGGAGCACAGCCGCTTGGAGCCGCGTCAAGCAGTGTGTCCGCACCGCCTCCTCCTCCGCAAGGTTCTCCGGGGCCACTCTTGCCGCGGCACCATGGCAACCTGTTGTCACCTGAGAGCGCCGGCAACAGCCTGGCGTGATGCAGAGACAGCATGGCACGGTGCCACCCGTCAGCTGCCAGGAGAAGCAGGGCGTGCACCACACATTTCACCTCCCCTAACAGCACCACTGAGGTTTATTAGCCGAGCGTGTAGAATTGCTGCTATTGTGTGAGGGCATATTTAAGGGCACATGGTGAACACTACTAAGAAAGGCCCTGTGCATGCTGCCAAATGAGCCCTGGATATACGTCAGTGTTCATTTAAAATCCTTTGTGTATTGAATCCATCCCTGATTGTCTGTTGTGTGGGTGGCACTTCAATCATGTACAGGATTAAGCATGGTTTTGTGATATCCTTTTCTTAATTAAGAACTAATGGTGTTGGTTCGTAGCTACCAGCTAATGTGCTTTGTTTTCTGAGACCACAAATTAGTTTTACATGTGTGCTTTATAAAGAGTGGGTTTTGTGTTCTTCTATATGTAATGTAATGAGTCTAACCCAAGGCTCTGTGGGAAATGAGACAATGGAATCATTTTTCTGTAAATGAGCACAATTTAGTGTAAATTTGCACTTTACCAGAGGTTGTGAGATTTTATTTATTTATTTATTTATTTATTTATTTAGGGTGGTTCTATGAAACCTTCCCCCTACCCTGTTTCATTACGCCTTTCTGCATCAACACAGACCTGACGAGACCCATCAACACCATACTCTACTGTCTGTAATGTGGTTAAGAGGTTGCTTTTATCTAGAGTCTGGACATGACTCATGACTTGGACTTCTCATAAAGGAAAAATAAAATCTATTTTAATGCCCACATTAAGAACCTCTTAATAACTGAAGAAAACCCACACACACATTGCATTGCTTTTGCTAAAACTGTTTACAATGTGTACTACTGGTCATGGCCTATAGTTTAGCATTGCAAAGCGATGTGACAAATAATCTATGTTTTGTCATTTTACTTTCAAAGAAGAGCCAGCTTTTTCTTCTCCTTTTTTTCTTCTCTTTTTTATTTTTTCTTACCTGTGAACCCTGAGTTGCACCCCTGCTGTAGCGGGAAGAATTCATTATGCTGTTTCTCACTACTAGATTTTCACACCACCGCCTGGAACATCTGCACCCTGTCATGTAGCATCTCATTCATTTCTACTTAATTTGAGCCTAATACGGGCCAACATGAGGGGCCAGATGTTGCTGGAGACACAGAGTGGAGGCTCTGGAAGTTCTCTTCCTGAGAGTTTGAGCTAGGAAGGAGTCTATGGGAATTTGAGTCCGGCTCGTCTGGAGTGTCTGGACCAGACGAGCGATGGTGTTTTTTTCCCCTGTCTATCTCATTAATATGTAGCGTTTTATTCTGTTTTGACATTTTGGATAGTTCTTACTGTTGGCGTGCATAGCAATCCATCAAGATTTGACAGGGTCCCCGTGGAAGGCAATAGATATGTTTGTGATGTGTTTTTCTTTCATTAGCTCCTGAAGGCTTGTTGACAAAAAAGCCATGGCACATATCTCAATATCTTTACCAGAAATTAGCAAAGCCATCTCAAAAGGTCTTAGTCTTATTGAAATAATATGCAACTAAGCTTATCAATACAGGATTCTTGGCTTTATCGTTTTATACCAAGGGGCAATCATATGTATTCATAGGAAAATGTAAACCTCATGAACAAAAGGTTTTTAGTGCATGACCAAAAACAAAACAGGCTGTTGCAAAATTATTCCCCAAGACATTAGCAAATCAAGTTAAATTTAATGTCTGTAAAATAATACATTTCAACAGAAAACAATGTAAGGGTTAGCATAGCATAGAATAGCATTGTATAGCTGTACAGCGTTGTATGAATGAGGCAGGGCTGTGGGCACATGCCTCAGAGCTTGACTGATTAAGCTGATGAAAATCCCGCGCTTCACTCATAATAAGCAACATATGCCGTCCGGTGGCTTTCACTTTCGTCTTGTCATATCAAGCGGTTGCCAGGCATGCCTCTCGTCATGGCCCACATTCAGTGTCAGGGCTGGCTGGGGCTAATGAGAAAAGCACTGGGTTTAGAGGGAGGAGAGGGAGCAGCGGAGGGGGCGACGAGGATGCACAGCCATGCCCATATATCTCCGACTCGCACATTAGAGCGGGCATATGCAGGGCATCCTCCCTTGACGGCAGCGGGTCCTGATTGCAGCAGACAGCTCGCCGATCTTAGGGACACCATCACAGAGAGCTGAGATGATGCAGTCTGGGCGGGGGGGTTATTTGCCTCACTCGCTCCCTCCCTCCCTCCTCATTTTTTCCATGTTCCTCTGTCACTCTTCAGTCATTACTGGCCTTCCCTTGCCTCTACATTTCCAATTAGAGCTTAATTGGTGAATTTGGATGTTTGCTGTATCACACACTATGCCGAGCGCGGATTAGCCCTTCATTATGTGAGCCTTTAAGGGACTTTAATAGACGCGGAGCTGGCAAAATGAAGTTGAAAGTGGATGAGGGCATGCATGGATGGCAGACGATCGGTCTGAAATTAGATTAATGTAAACACTTGTGCCATGCCTGAGCTTGATTATGATTTCACATTATCTGCCGGGGTTCAAGAGGTCGATTGCAGCTTGTGTGTGTGTGTTTTTTTTTTTTTTTTCTTGCGCCGCACAGATTGTCATTACACTGAAGGGGGGACGCATCTGAGGAGGCGGTGGGGCAGGCAGGGCTCTGATTTGGGTTCTGAGGCTGGAAACGCAAGCCGGGGCTGTCTGAGGCAGGGGGGCCATATGCTTCTGGTTAGAGCTCCAGGTTTCCCTGGCTGTCTACAGGGATCAGGTCACAAGGTCAGCTGACCATCTCCGAACTGTCTTCAGGGCTGCGGCTGTGATCTGAGGGACGCTACGCTCCGCCGCCGGCCTCCGGGTAACTCTATAACTAGGAACGGCGAGGCCCTCTGGCACTGGGTTGTAATTACTATCACAGGGTCACTCACTCTGTGCTTGTCTGACTGTCCTGGTCTAAAAGGAGGAGCAAGGCTTACTAAGGATTTCACCAGAGAGTTGTCATGCACTGGATGGATGGCATTGTAGAGGGGAGACTATTCATTTAGACCTGAGGAAGCCTTTGAGTTGGCCTGTCCTGTCACTCCTGTCACACCCTTAGACACTCAGCTTCTCTCTCTCTCTCTCTCTCTCTCTCTCTCTCTCTCTCTCTCTCTCTCTCTCGGCAGTTCTAATCCCCACCCAAGAGTAGGACTGCCTGCTGCTTCTTCAAAGCCCTCTATCTCACCCCACAAGCCGACCCAGAGGCGTAGGAAAACTAGAGCACATTTTAAGCAGGGCAGGGGTTGAGATCATGTCTTAAATGATGTGACTACTGAATGAAGTCAAATTTATATTTTTAAGTAGTTCTACTATTACGGTTCTACAAAAATTCATTATGATAATGGTTTTAATATGAAGAACAGCAACTATGTAAATCCTTGTTACTTACATTCTTGCTATTGTCTGTTTTTTTTTATAAGAATAAGGATTAGAGCACAAATGAAGACCCAGCAAAGATTCCAATCCTTAAGAGGCACTCTTCAAGAGCCCCAGCCTCTTTGCCATGTCTGGAAAAATTCTGCTGTCACAGAAAATGACTGTGCAGCTTTGTGCAGCGGGCCTGTTGTCAGCTGACTGGTTTCACATTGTCTTACATTCTCCCGCACCAAGCCAATGAAAGCCTCAGCCCCTGAGGCGAAGTGCATGTTAGACAGCTTTGTTCTACAGCCTTCTCAAAGCGCTGCGATTCTCCCGCTAACTGGGGAAGTCAGAGGCTTTTAATGTAACATCCTGCAGATCTTTCCCATTGTATAATGCATCAAGACAACTGTTATCTGCTGGGATTATTGATTCAAAGGAAACAGAGATGTTCAAAGGAGTAAAATCTCTCCAGCTCCATTGTGTGCCCTCATTTATACTGCTGGTGGGCTTGTTTATGACCATGGAAATGTATTATGGTTATTTATTGGTAAATTGGAAAACAGTGGAATTTCATTTAAATTCACTTTAATAATTATTACAGTGTACTCAACCCAATACTATGTTCCACTATTTGTAAGCAGCATTTCTTTTCTGATTGTCATGTTTTTTAGCCTGGTGGAGTATAATGGGCATTTTTTTCTGACAGACTGAACATGAATGATCTATTCAAAGAACATGACAGTGATTGCTACCAGACCTCGAGATATCCCTACTCTCCTATTCAAGTGGATGTCATTTTAATGGACGTTGTTGTTGTCTCTGTGTACCACATTAAGGCCCCTCTCTGAAACTCTTCACATATAAATAATTAAGAGAGAAACATTCTGGTCACAGTCAGAGCAGCGGCGTCCAGAGTTGTCGCCATTGTGAGGGTGGCTGCGCCGATGACCGGGCCCTGCGCTGGTGTGCAGTTGATGGGGCAGAGGGGGGCTGCTGACTGGGTTTGGAGATGTGTCCTGTCAGCCTCTTCATTTCACTACACCATTTTTACCATGTAAACCCCCCTGAGCTCCAGCTGAGAGGCTACTGCAATCAAAAGCTCCAACAGGGGAGGGCTAGAGAGAAAGAGGAGTGGTGAGAGAGTGTTCAGGAGAGAGATGGAGAGGGGAAGGAAAAAAGATGACAGAGAGAGAGAGAGAGAGTGAGAGAGAGAGAGAGAGAAAGGGAGAAAAAGAAAGAGAAACAAAACGGTGAGACACATAAATATAAATGTCTGAAATGGTCATTATTATTTCATACAAATGCCTTTTCTTTGCTTGAAAAATTTAAGCCGAGGAGCCTGTGCCAATGCTGCGTATGTCAGAAGAAAGCCCAGGGACCACAGATGATTTAACTAGGAGAAGGGAGCGTATGCAAAAACCACATGTGCAACAGCCAGCAGTAAACAGTAAATATGCGGTCAACTTGGCAGGACACTGCATTTTCTTTAGAGTGCACAGACAATTTGTGTCATATAAAGAGAAGGCAAGGTCTTTTTTCAGCTAGAGGAAACACCCATGTCCCCTTAAAGGGAACTCCCTCTGCAGGGTACTTCAGGCTATTTTCCAGCAGTTTTTATCATGCAAGAGACTATAAGACCACAAGGCTTTCAAAGGCATTAAATTATCTGGTGAAATAATATGATGGTATGTGTGCACTGGTGTGGTTGATGGATTTGCTGTTGGACTGATACAGTGTCATACAACTATCCGATTGTAGTGAAATCCATTTCATTTTACTTAAACTTTATATTTTTTGAAGATTTGTTTTATCAATTTGATCATCAGCAAATCATATTTCCAATCAAAAAATTCACACAGGACATACACTACTGTGCTGTTACACACATTTTGTATCCGTCTAGGTGATAGACTTGTTGTAATGGGGTAGGGAATGTAGGGTAGTAATGCTAGTATAACCCTGAAGAGTACAGGTACAGGGTAATTTACTATCATTTTCAATTACATTTTATAGAAGGAGAATTGGTAAACATATGTAAGGAGAGATTACCTAAGAGAACTGTGAACTGAGTCAGTAACACTTGTGTTATGATACATGTACATGTATGCTACTCCAATGGCCAGTTTCAGTTTGTCTAAGTCTACAATGAGTGACCGTATTTCCAGTTCAGTTCACAATGCATCGGGATGCGTCAGTACGCCATCAATGTGGCAAACTCTCTATTTATTTTAGAAACACCAAACGCGAGAGGTTGATATAATGACATTTACCAAGTTGTTTTTCATTAGACCTTCATTTACCGTCTTTGATGTGCCTGTGTCACTCATGCAGGCACAAATGTTGCCTATAACACTATTGAATGTATTTCTCTCTTGTCTTTTTTTCCGAAGATGACAAATTCTGTGCAATTCCATGTTTAACTGTGATTTCCATTTCACGCACTGAATTCTGCGATTCCGTCCGCATTTTCTGCATCGCTGAAATCATAGGGCCCTAGTTATGGGCACAGGAAACTTCAACACAGCCAGTAAAGAGAAGGCCAGCATTCTCCTCAGTGGCAGTTTGGCCCCTACTGTACATAGTCATGACAGTAGGGTCTGGTGGTTGGTGTGAGAAAGGATCTCTACCCTTTATTTTCACTCCTGTGTGTTATGACTTCTCCTCATTGCTGAGAAAATGAGATCTTCTACTGAACATAAAGAAAGATAAATGACATACTGAAATAAGGTATTTCAGGACAATTATAGTTTCCAGTGTTAAGGATGCCCTGATTTCTATGGTTAATAATTTGAGCATATGCTAAGATTGGTTGGGAGCACAGGAAAGCACATACATGCAATTGATTTGTTTGTCACATGAAATAATTGTATTGTTTTCTTTTGCGTTAAAATAGAGGTCATCTTTGCCTTTGTGATGTAACCATTGTTTTGGACGCGGACATCAATTTAATAGGTTCAACATGACTAACCAAATGAACCACAAAAAATAAAGATGAATTAAAATAATAATTTCATGAAATTCACCCAAGGATGTAAATTCCGCACTACCGCCCTTATAGACAGTTGATGCTTCCAGATATGTATTTATGCCATGGTTACATGTCGTTATGCATTGATTACATGCTTTCTAATGATGGAGCCATGAACATTACAAATGTGAACATGTTGTGGAAGTTTTGAAAGCGCTGCTTTCTCTCTCCCCCTGAAGTTTGAAAAAACAGCCGCCCTAATTAGACGCATGCCTGATGATGCTCTGTCCTTTACTCGACAGAGAGGAATTAGATGTCTCGCCCGCTGCATTCTTCTACCACTGCTTCATTGACCATCTGCACATGAAAATAAACAAGAAGATCATTTTTGCCTGTGTAGAACCCTCACAGCGGTGCTATCTTTGATGTGTACTCCTTGATCTATCTGGCCCATGGTGTCATATCCCCCTGTGATGTGCACGATTAATTAGGTGGAACGGCTATTTATCCGTTAAAATCATAATACTAATTTATCCAGTGCACTGTGGTGTCTCTGTGGGAGACAGCCAAGAGTCCAAGTTTTTTTTTTTTGCATGTTTTATGAAAAGTACACACACACTCACAGACTGTCTTTCTCTTTCACACAGGCGTACACACTCAGATACCGTCCGCCTCCTCTCACACAAGGGTGTACACACATGCGCGTCAACTGGTTTAGTCCAGACAAAATGGATTGATAGTTTGTGAGACATTACGGAGACGACCAGCTTAAGGCTAGTTACGTTTTGTGAGACTGTTACTTGTCTTTGCTTATGTATTATTTGTAGCAGATTAAAAGCACTGGGAGGATTTAGGTGGAATCCTATTATGGCTTTGGGCTGGAGCCTAAATATTTTTGACATGGCAATGATTTTTACATAACAAATCATGGATACCGTTGTACGCTCCTGTGTGTGTGTGTGTGTGTGTGTGTGCACATGTGTGTGTGTGTGTGTGTGTGTGTGTGTGTGTGTGTGTGTGTACGTGTGTGTGTGTGTGTGTGTGTGTGTGTGTGTGTGTGTTCGTGTGTGGGTGTGTGTGTTTAAGCATATGCATGAGATGACAGTATATTCCCATATGTATACGTGCTATGTGTCTGAGCACCACATAAAGGCGTGGCCTATTAATTGTCTGCAGCGCTTCAGAGGTGATGATGTTAGTAAGAGCTACATACGTTGTGTAGCTTTTCACATAAAGGTATCAGCGAGCAACGGATTTCAGGGTTTTCCTGAGGAAGATCCAGATGAATTTATCATTCTAAAAGGCTGTTTAGCATCTGTAACTATGTTGCTTTTCCCACTTGCCCTTAAAAATAATTGACAGAAATAATAGATTGAAATTTGTTTTCCATTCTTTTGAATTTTTAATGTAGTTACACAGCTATTATCCAGGGTAGTGCTCTGTGCTTGGCACCCATGTGCCCAGGGGGCTATTGTAGTCTGGGTTTACTGGAAGCATGCCTGAACCTAACAAAGAATATTAGGAGGATTTGGCACTGGTCAAAGTCACCATAATGCCATAATGACTGCCTAACAATCTGTCTAAAAATGATATTCCCTGCACAGGTGAGAGATTTAAAAGCTCACTTTGCTGTGATTAATAGATCTTCTGTGGGATTTCATAGATTTTTTTTTTTGCATCAGCATTGCTTGCTCTATCCTACTGATCCATTTGCAATTGAATATTCCAGGCGGAATGTGCTTGGCACTGGCGCCCAGGGGCATCAGCAGAAATATTTGTGTTGAAAAAAGGGCTGTGTGGTGTTGGAGCAGACCAGGGTTTGCCATTAGCACATAAGTCATAAAATTTCATATTATTGAAATAGCGCCGTGTTGACTGGCACTCACACACACACCTACACACAAACATGAACATGCACATTCACAAGCACCCCACCCCCCACCCCAAAATTGATTGTGTGCACACACACATGTTCACATACTGTGCCTCTGGATTCTCCACACACATCCTCTTGATCATATTCCAATAAACACACAATTTTGGATATTCATGTAAGCATACATACACACACCCACACACACACACACACACACACACACACACACACACACACACACACACACACACACACACACACACACACACACACACACCACACACACACACAAACACACACTCAGTCAGTCAGTCTGTAAACCTTCCTGCCAGACTGCTACTATCAAGTCTCTCCTTGTTTCTTTGTGGCTAAACCAAATATAGTGTACATTGTCCATCCTTGTGTACAATGCCCCGGTGTTGAGCCTGTGCTGCCGGGGGCTGAATGCTCACTGTTCTCTGTCCTGGCCTGTGAATGCTATCGCCAGGCAGCAGCACACTGAATGCACACTATTCCCACACCCAGCACGCCGCTCGGGAGGATAAGAACAACACAATTGATAGAAAGTGTATTCTTTTCCATAGGTTCCCACCAGGGTGTCGCTAAGCGTTTCCGGGGCCTTATCAAAGAACAAACGCCTTTTGGAAAAAAACTAAATAAATAAAAAGGTGGGGTGGGGGGGAACAAAGAGGCAGGCTGCATTGTTTGCCCCAACACTTTTGACAGGAATAATCTGTTTTTTCCATCACCCCGCGCTTGGAGCCGGAGCGGGGCGAGCCCCACCTCAGGGCCCACAGGCAGGGATCCAGGCACTGGCCGCCGGGCTATCTGCAGCTGCGTCTCCCCCGGCTTCGTGCGCTAGATAGCAGGGAGAACAGCAGCTACGCCCTGCTCACACCTCTCCTCCCTCCTCACTCAGGCATTCCTCTCTTTCACACTCAGGCTTTCGTTAGAGAAAAGAAATGGGTGAGGTGAAACACAGGTTGTCTGTGACGACAGAGGAATGGGTTGAGGTTGTGATTTTAGATTTTAAAATGTCAGTCATAACTCGTCCTTTGTGCGTGCCTGTAAATGAGTTTACAATAAGTTAGGGTAGCAACTGTGTTCTCCACTTAGCTTGAGATTTCTGCATTCTCACTTTAACTTGTTCTTGGCCTCCTTCTCTCTGTCTCTGTCTCTGTCTCTCTCTCTCTCACTCACACACAAACACACACACACACACACACACATACCACACACTTACACACACACACACACACACACACAGAGAGAGAGAGAGACGTCAGACTTAATTTAGCTAATTTTCATTGTGAATATTATACACTATTCTAAAGAAATTGCAGAGCTAAATGCCTGTACATTACTTCAATTTATTAACAGTTGAAGAATGGCAATGTTTGACTATAAAGCTTGAACATAAATTCTGCAGTGTATTAGTTCCTTTGTATTCAGTTAATTATCCCATTTTCTTTATAACTTTAATTCTTTCTTTCTTCATCACTCTTTCACTCTCAGTCTCCCTGTCTTCATTCTCTTCATCAGTCTTCCTCTCTTCGTTCCTTTTCTGTCTTAAGATGTTGTCCGTAGGCAGATAGTTAGCCCCACAGTCTAGTGCCATCTACTGGCCAATCACAGTCCTGCTGATAGTCCATGCTCACAGAAACAATTCATTCAGAGCTCACGATTAAGGCATGTCTTATTTCACACCCAGTAACACACTCATGAAACCTAAACAAGATTTTGAATATTGCACACTTAGCGTTAATATCTTGAAAGGGGTATGCCCATTTCTACAGGAGCATTTTAAGTATGTGACAATATTAGCTGAAAACCTTTGAAGACCTATACATTTAAGAACTTCATTACATGATCATGCATTCAGACAAATGTGTAATTTAAAGTGATATTTAAAATTATTAAATAGCAACTACGTATTAAGCAAACATGTAAATTAAATCAAAATGTTTTTGGAAGCATATCTTCTCCATGTCTGGATGTCCGTCTAGACTTATTTATTCTCTCATTAAATACATTTGCATGTAATTAAATATTTAATATTAAATATTCTAAAATGTATGGTTGGAAACATAATGTTGGCATTAGATAATTAATGCACCAGCTCGTCTTTCACAGTTGTGACTCTTTTGTCACCAGGAGCTAGCTTTGGACGACATTTCACAAGAGGGGCCTCTGTCTTTTTTATTTATTTATTTTTGCTGAATGTAAAACACATATTTATAACACTTGTGTTGCCTGTCCATTTGAGGGAAGAGGTGAAAATCTAGTTCAGGATCCAGCCTGGAAGAAACATGTCAGCTCTAGTGTGGGGCGCTTGACTGGATGAATATATAAGTGTAAGCATCGGCACCCTTCTCTGGATGTGACACGGAGGGCAATCATAATTACTCACCAACTGACAGCTTTGGAAAAGGGCCCTCTATGTATGAATTTGATCTGCATTTACTTTTTTGTGTGCGACTTTTTAAAATAGATTGCTGCTCTTCAGTTGGATATTCATGGACTGCTTCAAGACAGTTCCCGCAAGACGTGGTGTCCTATATAATTACAAATGTAGTCTTCATCTTCTTTTCCATTATATTGTGGTGGATTTTCTTTTTAATTATTTTACCAGAAAAAGTAAGAACAATCTCTCATCATCTTCTCTTGTTTCCACCTTGTATAAAAATACAGAGAATTCATTTATTGTTAGGTCCTGTGTCAATCTTAGTTGTGCCCGTCTCGCACTCTGAGTCTCCTTGCCTCAAACTTGCCTGCACATAATTGATCTGCACCTGTGCTCTGCTACCTACTTGCTAAGTGTGTTTTGCCTTTTAATATTTCAAGAATGGAACCCTGGACATCAATAAATTAGTTATAATTGGGTTTCATGTTTCCAGCAGATCAAATGTGACTGCTTTCGTTATTGTGTGGCATTATGCATTCATTTTTAGCATTATAGATTTTTTGGGTAACCTCACGAAACCGAGAGGAACACTGGTCAAGGGAGAGAAAAAAAACCAAACTGTTGTGCCATTGTGCGGCTGGACTTTTGATATGCCCTGGTGTCCACTGAGCTTTATAAAGGCCTGCTCTGCATTCCCTGTGCCTGAAGGCTGTTTTCATAGTCATATTAATGAGGCGGGCTTTGCTGCAAAGACACAGTGTATGTAGGGAGGGAGCAGTCATATTTACACTATACCTATACTAATCTCACAGCCTTGATCAGGACACAGTAAATAAACCCCTAAGGCCTTTATTGATCAGCCTTGAATCTGCTTTTCTCCCAAACCATGCGTCTAGAGTTAGTTATCACAAATGTTACTGTGTTCGATGAATTATTTCATCAAAAAGGGGAGCATAGTATTAAGTATTTATGTTGAAGTAAACTATTTCAAAGAGTGGTGTTTGGAGCGCGTGACTCTTTGTGTGCGGGAGTGGGTTGTGTCAGGGAGTGAGAAATCACAGGGGAGGGCCAGGGGTCAATACGGACCTTGCTGGTAATGTCTCCGTTTGGCCCCCATAGTATTGAATTGGCAAAGCAGGGATTTTATCAGCCCAGTCCACGCCATAGTTTTGAGAAAAGCAACATGTTTTTATTATCGACGTCTCTCAGTCGAGCAAGCAGAAATTGTTTAAAGGTGATATGGGGTGTCTTGTATTCACATGTAGTGTTTGTTGGTTGTACACAAGCATGCATAATGTATCAGACAGTGGATCCCTTCTCCTCACCCCACAGTGGCCTACCTTATGTTTCTGCATTACTGCTGGGTATGCTTCACTGGCAAAGCTAGCATCAGTGCTTACCCTCCACTTCAGTCACTGACATTATAATGATAATATCGATGCTATTACTGGGGAAACACAATGTCAGTCCCATTTCCTGCAATTGAAAAAGAAGCCACACAAAACAGTCATTTTGGCATCATAGTGATAACATTGCAGCTTTTACTGAGGAAACACACAGTCAAAACAAAACACACAAAACAGCTGATGTTTTTATTGTAAGTAATGACTGAATTAAGAAACCATGGTGTGCCAGACAGGTTTAAGTGATTTTCGAAACGTTTACAAAAGGACCTGATGGATTCTGAGTCAAACGCCAACCCTTGAAGAGGGACCAGGGAGACAAGGTCAAGAATTTGAAGTTTATTTCAGTGTGCGGGCTTCACAGAGAGCCACCCCAAGCCGAAACTCAGGAAGTGACGGACTGGCAGTGGAAAAGGCATAACATTTCTACCAGGCAGGTAGTAAAGTCAGCATGTAAAGTCAGCATAATTAGTCAGCATGATTCATACATCAGTCAGCATAAATCAGTCAGTCATGAGGTAGACAGAGATGAGTGATGACTGCACCGATGGTACATTGGTGACGTGGGGAACTCTAATCTCAAGCACAGAACAGACAGTGTCAGTTGTTTACTTTCTGGCTATCTCTCCTTCTGAGAACCATATGAGCTGACAAGAGCATTACTTCAGTACTGGATATCAGGGCAATTATTATGGCAAGACCCTATTTTTTTTGGGGGGGGGGGGGCATAAAGCACTTAAAACACATAAACAGCAGTAATTCTGTTCCATCATACCCTTTCTCTAAGATGGTCTATTATACAGAAATGTTGAATGTTGCCCTAGAGGCCTATAGCTCTCCCAAGGCCGGTTAAATGGATGACCCACTTGTTAGCTAATTGCTACTGTGTCTCTGAACACAAAGGAAATGTTAAATTATGTTATATGCCCAGTAGATAATGAGTGAGGGCAAACCAGGCAGCACTCTGCTAGCTTTGTTTTGACTTCCTGCTGGATAATTTCTCAGTTAAATGCACTGTGCTCCCTGAGGAAGGCTCTGTAAGAAAGCCATTGTATTTGCAGTAGCCTTTTAGAATATAAACACTGTATGAATATACATCAAAACGATGTGGATACTAATGATGTGCTCATAAAAGAATATTATTTATTTTTACAGTATGCCATTGGTGGAATTTATCATTGTTATGGATTATACCTTTAAACATGACTATAGAGCATAGACAGTGTAAGCAGACTTTAGTCATCGCCCTCTCTCCCTCTCTCACACACAGAAACACACACACACACACACACACACACACACGACAGATATGCATGTATATCCCAGGCTCCCGCTGAGAGTGATCCACACACGGAAACACCCTTTAGGAAAAAGGCTCGGCTCAGATCCTCACCCCGACAGCGCAGGCATGTAAAAGGCTGACCTACTGATGAAGAGGGGTCACGCAAATCCCCAACGCTTAAACAAGGAGCCATCATGCCACTTTCTGTCTTCAATTTCCACCCCCTGCTCCACCGTCTCCCCCAACGCCGGGCACGTTCCTGGCGGATCACTTCATAAACCTGGGCAGTCGCTAAAGAAGCCGGGGGATTCCATCTCATATTCTTTTATTTGCCCACCACCAACCTGGAAAACCCATAGGAGTTACAATCATCGAACCTCAACAAAAGCTACCTAATTCAAACCAAACGCACAGCCCCCGTCTTTATAAGTCTGCCAGCAAGTAAAACCTTGCAGTAAAAAAGCTAAAAGTCTCCAATAAAAAGACAAACGCAAAGGGGTGTTGGTCGTGGCGATGTCAGTGGCTTCCTGGGACGTCCTCTACTTTCCAGTGTTTTTCGCCAAAATGGCCAGTTTTCAGAGAAGTAGAGCACATTTTTTTTTCCAGTGGTGGAAATTAAAGTTTAAGAACTGTAACTGTGACACACTGAAGGTATATTAAACCATACGATTTGTGTATAACACATGAGCCACTGTATCTGTAAACGCTCCTCACCTTGCACCTCCATACAGTATTGTTAGTATTTTTCTAACCTTTGTGGATGACTGTGCTGCAGTCTGAATGCACAGGGCTTTTCACTGGATCGGGTGACTGGGCTAGCGCACACCTCCACAGGGCCCGGCTCTGTGAGAGCTGGGTGGGATGCCAGGCTCGGTGTCCCAAAAGAGTCTCTTCTTGCCGCCACACGCACCATGTTTTCACAGGGAGCTCTGCTGGCACACGCCGCCTTTTTTGAATAATACAAGCATTTTTGAAAAACCCGTGGCCACGGCCCAGTTGGAAACGCCGGCACCGATATTTAATATTTAACATCCTGGGGCATCGTTTCAGGCAGCAGGAAACCAGGAACACCCAGCAAGACTCGGGAAAGGCAGGACCAACCCCCGTCTCGGTGATGTTTTAGAATACCAGCGTATTTCTATTGAAGAGAGGGCCATTTTTTTCTCGTTTGAGTGGTTCTGGCGGTTGCACCTTTGTCGTAGCTTCATCCTTAGTTTCAGCAGCCCATGTTTATTCAACCCTCAATTACCAAAGGCTCAGCCGGCAGGCCTCTAATTGATTGCTTTAATTGATTGGTTGGGGGTAACCATGGCTGAAAAGCAGTTTATCTTAATCAGTCAAGAGGAAATTTGGAGTGAGGCTTGATTTCCTCCAGCTGATCACCCCTGTGTGGCCAGAAACAGAGCGGCCGGGCAGGAGAGGCAGAGCTGGACGATGAGCTCCTCACGGTGGACCTGGGAGAAATTTGTGCCCATCACCTGTGAGGAAAAAACCCATGATATGCAAAACACTGAGACAATACAGTTTACAGTTAAACAGTACATTACAGTTTGACACAATCTCACCATTACATGACATGGCAGCATTCAGACAAAAGTATTTTTTATTCTCTTTTATTTTGAGTATGGTAGGCGAAGTAGTGCCTGTTAGGTTACTGTGAGGAGGCTTCACTGTATGTGTCTACACTCTGACTGGTCAGAGCCTGTCCACATGCTGTGGAGAGCTGTGAACCTCAATGTTTGTTGTCTCTTCCCAAAATGATAGATGTGTCATTAGGGTTGTTTATATCTGAGGTTACCCTGCTTGCTGCTTAGCGAGCTCCTGGTGACTCTCTCTCTCTCTCTCTATGGTAGCAGCCAGATGGAGCAGCTCCCCATCACCTTCCCCCGGCCCCTCACAGCTCAAGGCTGCAGACAGAGATCATCAGACGAGACCTGCTGCTCTATGGTGTTTTTGTGTGTGAGTGTGTGTGTATGTGACACAGAGCGAGCAAGAGAGAGAGAGAGAGTGTGTATGAATGTTGGAGAGGCTGCTCCTCTGAGTGACTGCCTCACCACCTAGAGCTTGGCCTGGTCACACCCTCTCCTTACTGTCTGATCTGTGTGATCACACATGAGAGGGGAGGCCAGGCTCAGGGACACAGGGACACAGGGACATCTTGTGACAACTTTACTCTATATGATGTGAGGTTCTGAACTATTGAAACACTCCTCCTAATTATAGTTCCAGTTATAGTGTCTGAGTGTGATGTGTTTTAAATACGTCTAGACATTCAATGTATTTTTCCTCCCCTCTTTCCCTCTCCTCCTCGCTATTCTCTCTCTTTTTCTCTCTCCCCTTGTACCTGTCAGTGATGACATAGAATGCAAACAAGCCTCATTTGTTATCATGACAAGACTGACCTCGGCGAACCTGACTTTCCCTAAGCCCTTCCTCCTCACCAGTGCCCCTTTGCCATTTGCCCTTTGCTGCCTGTAATTGGCCTGTGTGCCAGAGCTGTAATAGTTATTGCATGTGAATCCGGTCTCTGGCATGGTGCGAGGATAATGACTAGAGCCAGAGCTGACCTTGTCTGCAGAGAGGCGCCCCCTCCCCCCTTCCCCATGAGAGCTGAGTCTGCAGAGCGCTCACATCGGCCCCTGGTCTATATCAGCCCCTCGGACCAGCCACCGGCTCGAGAGAGAGGGAATGAGAAAAAGACAGGGACAGACTGTAAGGCAGTGAGATAGAGAGAGAGGGAGGGAGGGAGAGAGAGGAGCAGGTCCTTTTTTAAGAGACAGGCCCAATGTCTGCACACAGACAGACAAACAGCACCACGGCCTGTTCCCATGGTCTCTACCAAGCACTCCATCCTCCTCTGTGCTGGAAGGATACCAACATTACCAAGGATGGATGTAAAAACAAGAGATAGAAAAACAGTCCAAATTGCAAATAATACACACACATTTACAAGCACTGCCCCTGGAGATGTTTTTGTTTTTACTCACTTAAGACATGATTAGATCTCATTTGTCAAATGTTTTGACCTGTCTGAAATCCCCATTACAATAACTTGGCTTTAGTATGACCTCAAATTCTCCCTTCCTCCTCTTCACCTCCTCCTATCACAGATGTTCTTTCTCCAACATAACACACTCAGCATACAAGTTACATTTTAGTCATAGTAAGGTAGAATACACAACTTAGCATAATGGGTATGTCTGTGGTCTGGTTTAAGGTGTAAGTTGGGGGCAGGATAGGCATGGGGTCTACCTATGAAAAGGTGTGAATGACAGCAGACAGGGAGGGTCTGTGAGGGGCCGGGGAAGTGGGATTCAGAAAGTGTGTGTTGTTTCACTACTACATATTTATAATTTCAGAATGACCTGTTCCTCTCCAAAAAAAGTGTCCCTATTCAATGCATATTGATGAGTTAGATGTAAACAACCTGGGACACCTCGGTCAAAGTCAATGGCCATTAAGTAATGGCCCTGGAATGTCTTTGTGGCCCTCTACCCCCTACAGATTTTCTTGACACATCATGACCCAATAGTGATCACTGAATTACCATTCCCTTATCATATGAATAGCTGTCATTTGCTAATGGGCGGGTCGTAGGAGCTGAAACCTCACTCAGAGACTGAAAGGTGCAAGGGATTAGTTATATTCTCCTTACAAAGTGATTATTTATATTTTAGTTTCAAACTGTATATATTTTAAAAGTAAAGGGTTTGAGGTTGCTGTGGGTGTTCTTTTTATGTCTCTAGGACAAAAACTCGTGGAGCTTTAACAACAAGTGGGAAAGGGCCTCTTAAGAGGTGAAGGTGACGTGAATGTGATACATTCTTGTGGGGGAGGAATTCACATGAGTTGAAAGTATATGAAAACCACGAATATTCTTCAATGTGATGCAAAAAAAAATATATATATATGTAGTAATTCCCCTGATTGTAAGTCTCAACAGCTGCCTATACGGTGACAAGACAGGGAGTTACCAGGGGCAGAGCTTGCCTTTCCTGCTGATGGGTGCTATGACAATAAGAAGTGGAACAGTGGGTGTTCTTTATATGCACACAATCCTGTCCCTGATCGTCTAAAGGCTACCAAGGAAAACGTGTTTGTACACTGACATAGGGTACTTTTAGAAGGGGAATTAAATAAATGATCCACTAATTCAAAGTCGGTGAATTATATGATGTTGTTTGGTTTACTGAAAGTAAGGAACAAGGGGTTGCAAAATCCAGGAAGTTGAGACTAGGAAGGTGAGGGTGCCATCTCATTGCAGGAAGTATACAGGCTCCATTGAATCCCACTGTGGTTCTTGAAAGAGAGTGAGAGAGGGAGAAAAAGACAGAGGAGAAAGGGTTAGACACACCTATACGGCTTTGACAGGAAATTGCGGGACAGTATGTCTACAAAAGTGGAAGCAGCCTTTGCTTTCATGGACAGACTGTAACCTGCTGACTCATGAAATTTATGGACATAATTCCATTTGTACTTTAGCAAAACACTGATCAGTTCAAGCAGCCTATGCTTTTGCGGATGGAATTACCTCTGTAACTTGCTGACTCATGGACCAAAGACCTTTTTTTGTGTATATTATACTTTCGTAATGTAGCAGAAACGTGATGTGGATAAAATGAACATACAATGGCAAAGAATGATCATAGTGTAGCGCATTGTGTATTTCATGATACAGAAGTATAAATATTGTATTGAAAATTCCCCTGCCAGGAATAAAAACCCTGCAAAGAAAGATGCAATGTGTTGAATTTGAGCCCGGTGTGTTGACAGAGGTCCTAAAACTGAAGGTAGATGGATTGACATACGTAGCTTGAAAGGGAGATTGTGTTGAGTTAAGATGACATGGCAATCACACCAAGTGTGGAATTGAACATTCTTACAGGCTAGCTGTATGGTGATGTGACTACCAGATCACACAGGAATAGCAACACAAGAGTGTTTATGTTGGCTGGAAACACGACACAGTGGAGGCAAGTAGTGGCATATCATTACAGTGGCAATTCTACCAATGGAACAGAGTACAAGCCAATAAGTATTGTAATAACACAGAGGGCAGCATCCATAGGGCTACATGTGCTTGATGTCACCGACCGACATGTGTAGCCCTAACCGGGCCATGTGGAAACCCTTCGTGGTCGATAATAAAACATAAAACAAATAGTAATAATAGCACTCAAAACATCAGTGCCACATCCAGCAACACCAGACAGGCAGCTTTATTACATGCCCAATGTCCCACATCTAGTAAAAAATCTAAAAAGTGCCCTTGTCCGTGGACAGGTGTTCATAATTCCTGAGGATATTGTAAAGAAGGAGAACCTCCCCTGAAAATAGCTCCCCATCTATCATCTGTGGCCATTGAGTCACTTTGATAAGATGAAGATGGGTCCTGCTCTAAATGTATTCATTAAGGCAACAAGTGCTGGGCTGAAATACATGGTGCAGCAAAAAAAAACGCCCTCTGTCCTGCATGACTACAGCGTGGCTTCTGGCGCATGTTGATCATAGGTTTGATCTCATGTCATCTCGCCATCCAATTACAGCCCTGAGCAGGCTCAAGATGGAGGAGTACCAAAAGGCCATCACCTTCCTTCAGGAAATCATCCATATGTTCCGTGGGATGAAGATTGGTCAAACAGGAGGTTGGAAACCTGTTCAATTGGGATGATAATGGAAGTGACATCCATTTTGGCCATACAGGAGGAGATGCTGACACGAGGACACAGATTTGTGTTAACGTCAAGGTTCACAGGTCTAAAAATCCTGTCCCAACTCCAGTGGAATCCCATCATGCACTGAAAATCCTATCTGTGGGGCAGTTCCTCATCCCCTCATCTTGGAAAATGCCCAGGCTCTCTCCAGCAGGCTTCCGTCATGCTGTGGAGTACAAGAAAAATACAGTAAAAGATTCATACGGCTGAGGTTGAGAATTGAGGCAACAAAAATATGAAATGACAGGTAAGAACAACATTTTAAAGATGGCCCTCTTGGAAGCAGGAGCCAATCCAAAAAGGTGAAAAGGAACAAAAGTAGCCATGCTTCAACATCCATCAAGCCCCAAACAGCTCCAAATGTGCTATCGAACCCATTAATCATTGCAATGGAAACATTTGGACTAACCATTCCTCCAACAAGTGCTCCATCACCCAGCCAACATCACTGCTTCTCCAGCTAGCAGCACCTAGCCAACATCACTGCTCCTCCAGCCATTGCTGTATAAAAAATGGTCCACTGGAGAGAACAGAGATGACTTGACTCTCTCTCTCTCTCTACATTCGCCATCATTCTACCTACTGTACCCTACAGCTGGCAGAGCGAATAACGGCACAATAGACAAATGTTACACCATTCATTTAAATGGGAAAAATGAGGGATGAAAAACAGGAACAACAGGGAGCATTGCAATGTTTACAAGATCACTACACAGGATCAGGATGAAGTCTGAGTCTGAGTGGTGTCGATACCTTGCTAGGAGAAGAAGCTTGGGAAACTTGCGTCATCCACACCACGCAGAGACCACATGCAGACCGTGTACACAGAAGTATACCAAACCCCCCTAAACCTCACTCTTATTCCAGGTCTATGCCACCAATGTAACCTGCGTTGTGTAGACAAGCACAGCACAGTAAAAGGCCAGTGGTCCACTAGCCTTTTACTCTATGGGGAGGTTGCAAACAAACTGTCCCATGCTACCAGCTAGACATGAAAACATAATGGTGTCTCTGATAACAGACAGAAATGTAAACGTAATGGCATGGCTTAAAACAAAGATTATAGAACGCTTTGCGGTTTGGGACGTTGCTAACAGCTAAATTATGTTACCCCATTGGCTGTTGACTGGAGCTAGTTGAGTGGCTAGTTTGAATTAACATGAGCAAAACATCAGCTGAAATATAGACTGTTAATAATGGCGTGGTTTAAACATAAGATTTTAAAGCGTAAAGGCATTGCAACCAGTTGTATTAGAGCACTGCATGGGATAAGGACTGACGTGTCAGAGTTGGAGCGGTATCGATATCTCAAAAGTGCTAGGATCAGAAGCGGCGCCAAAAAATGGCTGGAAGAAAGAACAAATTGATAAATGTTAAGAGCAATAGCAATGAGCAATCACACTAATACAACTTAAGAAGAGCAATGGTATGATTCCGTACACAATCACACTAATCAGTATGTGCGGTACAATGCAAACATCGCAGCCCATAAGATCAGGGCTTCTGGCAGATGCTGTGTGAAATGACATGTGAAAAGGTCGCGTCTAATCATGGCAGGGACCGAGAGAGCTACAGCTCCTGGGCTGCGGAAGAGAGTGTGTGTGTGTATGTGTGTGCAGCACGGGGATGTGCAAGAACACGGAGGCAGATTAGAGGCTTTGTGTGAGATCTCAGCCCCGGGGCTTTGTGTTAGGAGTGATCACTCTCAAAGCTTCCCTAAGCTTTCAAAGCATGTTTAATGCTTTTGACAAGCAAAAAAAGAGTGTGTGCGTGTCAGTGTCCATGACCCTGTGTTTGTACATGCATTTTTGTATGTGTGTGTGTGTGTGTGTGTGTGTGTGTGAGAGTGTCACTGTAATTGGTGTGATGTTTTACCTGGTTTGCACTGATGACCCGACCATCCACCCAGCTGTTGGACAATCAAGAACTAACCACATGTACAACCTAACAATGTGCCACCTCCTGGACATCACACAAGGCGTTTCAGTTTCTTTGGCTTCAATTGAGAAAGCTGCCATGACAGAACATATTATTACTGAATGCGGTATATGTTTTTATACATTATAACATGGCAAAGCTGCCTCTCGAACACTGCTCCTTCGCCAGCTATGCCTTATTAATGTATTTACGTATACGTATGCACTCTCTTTCTCCTTAATTCTACCTCTCCCTCCAGCAGCTCCTCAACTCATCTCTTTATTTCTCTCCCTCACTCTCTCCATCTTTCTTTCTTTCTGCTGGCCCCCAGCCACTCTTCTTCCATAAATGTTTCATAAGACAGCCCTCATATCCTCCCCTAGAATAACATGTCCAAGAGATTATAGGAGGCATCACTCAGTCACTTTCACCTTAGACCGCACATCTGCATGTCCCCCCATTTATCCTACATATACGATGGGAAAAAAAGAGATGGAGAGGCATATTTTAATACCCAAAAGTGACTGTCAAATACTGTCTGCATTGAAATGACTATCAAAGGGTATATCCGTATGAGATGTGAAAGCTTTAAGTGGGTCATGGGCTCCCTCCACTGTAATGTCACAGTAAAAATTCACCAGCTTATCATTATTTCATCATACCCTAATGGAAAAAGATCCCCATGCCTAATACAGACCCACCTCCAATTGCACGGATTCCTCTAATCTGTTAACAGCTGTTCTTGTACAATGATGTTTGGGGTGTCAGTGCCAGCGAATGACAGTGACATACACCCAGAAAGAAAAAAAAAACTATTGCAAATCACCCAAGAAGAATTGATAATTACACTAAATGTTGGCGCAATTTGAGCTTTTTCAGGTCAATGTAGTAGTCCCTTTTCAATTTCATGGACAGTCTCTGGCAAATTCTACTAATTCAAATCTCCATTTGGCTCAATAGTTTCAATTGTCCGTGTCCTCCAGTGAAAGATTCCTTAATAGGCACCGCAGCAGCACTCATGGACATATGGATCTGTTTCTGACGTCCTTATTGTTGCATTGTCACTGTAAGATCTTGTATTTGTGATTTGTGAAGGTTAAAAACCCCCTCCTGATAAATCACCATATTTGTCCTCAAACTGTCATGTCTCAGAGCGCCATGATGCTGGTGGGCAGCTCATGGTCTCCACGCAGACATGCTGAGAAACAGATGAGATTAATTGTCTAAAGCCCAACATAACCACATAAATTGTCCAGATGGGGGTTGAAGTAATTTGTAATGTGAAATGTAGCCACACAAAGGAACATGACAGAACAAGAAAAAAATGAAAATGAAAGTAAATGTATATGTCACATGATCCGGCATTATATTGTTGGAACTGCCCAGCAGAGACCATAAATGCCTTCATTTAAGGCCTGGTTTCCCTCAATACTGTTTCTGCAAAAAGATTTTGGTGGTTTGTCAGATTTTAAAGTTATTTGATTCTGTGTTATTTTTTCTCAGACTCAAGGACCCCTGTGTTGGTGAGCTGTTTATTCAAATCCATAGCCTGATCCATTGAGGTTTTCTGTCTATGCCGGTGATCGATTGTATGGCTTCTAAAGACACATTGTGCTTTAATGAAGCTTATCTTGTCTGCTGGAGGAGTACAAGTTTTACCTCAATACCAGGTTTCTCACCAGTCTCCTGTTTTTTTTTATCTTCCAGTCCTGTTTTTAAAATTTAATGCAACATAACTTTATTGCATTCAGAGGCAGATCAAAGTGCTGGGGCTCCTGTGTTTGAAGTATCCTCCATTTGAAGTTGATTCCAAAGACACTGCGTGTAAAACAAAAGTTTACATATACAGTATTTCTGCCTTTGTGCTAGCCGTGCATGGAACATGCTATATTGATCAAGGCCTTTGAACAGGGAGGGGATGAAAAGGCTTGTGGGTTTGTTTGAATGGTGTTATTGTAAAGCAGGGATCCAAGGAGGTGGGAGACCGCCAGCAGGATTTATGCGGCCGGCAGAGGGTCTGTTTCTCGGATGTATGTCACGACCTGTTGTCTACATGCTCTGGCTGACATCAAGCGGATTGGGGGGCGGGGCTGCAGATTGGCAGTGACTGACGTGTGTTTGGGGCCACCGGGGCTGCTGTTCTCAGCAACAGAAGAGGAGCGATTAGGGACAGTGACAGGCGCGCGAGAGCCTCCGATAGGAAATTACAGACGAGCGCATCAACGGAGGCAGAGTGAAGAGCGACGCTGCACCTCAATAGTTATCCTGCTGGGCTGCAAACAACACAACGGACATTCAATCAAATATAGGATGCATGCACAATGTCAGTAAGCCGTCATGTATCACTGTGTGTCTTTCCATTATGGCTTGACGTTGTTTGACAGTGCTCATTGCGGACAGCAATCAACCCCGGGAAGTGAAAGAATGAAAAATCCCAATTGGAATAGTTTCAAAAGCCCTCTGCAGTACTGTTCTAATTGCAGATCCGCAGTGATTCATAGATATTTACAGCTATTGCCATATACTTCACCAGTGTGTCACAATGTGCCAGAATAGCATAGTGGAAGATTAACAATGTCCCAGCTTTTCCTCAGCTAGGCTAGAAAACAATTAGCACTGAGATCTGAAGCTGGCTCGTCACCTCACAACAAGCTGGCTCTCGTAAAGTCAAAGCTGACAAAAATTATGGGTAGGAAGTCTTTTTGTTGGAACTATGTGTTTGCTGTGGCTTTCATGGAAAATCCCATTTTCGCGGGTACAAAGTCCTAATTATTATACTGTAGATGTAAGCCGCTTGATAACAGAGGAAATGTTTTGAAGTCATCAAATGATACCCTGTAAGAGCAGGGAGGTTGGCTTTCATATTATGAGAGGGAAGCACATGTTTTTCAGGACAGATCTTGAGCTTTTGTCCCATGCAGTAAGAACTGCTCGTTTGTAGACTTACAATAGAAACCACAAACTTGAGAGGCACACATTTTCCACTTGTCCAGTTCTGCAGCACCTCCTCTGTCTAATTATGCAATATGCATTAAGGGCAGATTCCAGTGGTAGGCTGTACCATACCACGTTTGATTCAGATGACATTAGAATTATTTTTTGTTGTTGTTTTTTTTCCCCAAACAGCATTACGATTCTCTGGCGATGGACACTTGAGCTAGCCTACAATTAATTCTGTCATAATTTGTCATTCAGCTTCACAGTAAATAGCGAGCCTGTAGTATATTTTAATTGCACTTTTTGAAAACATGGTTAGTGTCACAGTCATGCAGGTCAGCACTTTTGAAATCCAGTCTCTCATTTATTGACCTCAAATAATACATTTTCTATTTGGCATTTCCTGTTTGGTCTGCATGCTTTATGATATGAATAAATCACGTCAATGACTTAAGTCCTGCCCTGATTATGTTTGGAATTAATTTGTCACCAGAACACAGAACACTTAGCCAATCGGACTCAGAATTTTTTTTTAAATGCACTCTTGAATAAACACATTAAAATCTGCATGTTCTGCACTCGATTTCTAAGGCCAGGAAGTTCTTTTTATAAGATCGAAAGCGTATGTATAGCCTGACTGAACAAACTTACATGAAGCTATCTGAACCCAAATACATTTGGTAGTTCACTGTTCTTAGATAGCCATGTTTCCAAGGCCTTTTTTTCTGGACTGAAGACTGAATGCATTATAAACACTGACCGCAGATCATTTTTTATGAGTGTATATAATGTTATCCTCAGAGGACGTAGTGAGAGCCTGTGAGACCAACCGCCAATATTTATTCTGTGGTTCCTCTCAAGCAGCAGGATCAGGTGTGTCTCATTCCAGCAATGGCCTTTTAGCTGTCACCTATTAATCCACTCACAGTCATTACTGATGCAAACTTGACTGATGCATTGTGTCTTGTAATATAATTTAGTGTGTTGTTGTTTCCTTTTTGTATTATTTTAGACAGAAGAGGACACTTTGGCCGGCTGCCCCGAACATCCTGTTCGCCTAAAGCCCCAGCGTTATGAATTACACGTTCTTTCCAATAACATGTGGAAAAGACAAAAAAAGAGAGAGAGAGAGAGCGAGAGAGAAAGGACTGTAATTTTGAATTGAAAACCACTTGGCACACCTACCCCTGCGTCAGTGTGCCTGAAGTGGTGGGAGGATCTGGAGAGACTCAAACAAAGAGCAAAAATAGAGAAGCATCCTGGGCTGAAAGCTGCTGATGAGGAGCGCTCTCTCATCCAGCTGGACAGGGCTCAAGTGCTCCGACGCACCCGCACTCTCTCGCTCACTACGCGCGCCTGACAAATCAGTCCCCATCCGCTCCGGCCCCTTCCTGGGCGGAACCTAGATCTTCACATTCACTCGCTGGTGTGTGCTCCTTCTCTTTGAGTTGATCCTGCGTGTAGGGCTCAATGTGTCAGAAGTGTACATTAACTTTGTGGATGTGTTTTGATCAATACTACTGAAAATGTCAGTCATCTGACTACATCTTCAGAAATTCCTCCTCCGTTGTTCACTTTGGGCCTTTGAAAGAGAAAAGTTTTAGACATTATCAATCACACTAAAACTTGAATAGTTTGTTTCAGTTACCATTTTATCAAAATATCACCTCATAGTCATGATCATGCTGTATCTCACTAATGTGGAGATTAGTACGATATTTCATGAGGGACCTTTCACATCCTTGACTTGTAGAAAAGAGTTCTAACACCAGGTTCTTAGGTTTAATACCATACCGATAAAAACCTCCCTATATGCTGTAATTTTACATGGAAACATCTGCTAAATAGCTATTACAAAAGTCTTCTTGTGCTGGATCAAATATCACAGAACTCCTATTCTGTACACATTTGCTCAACATGGACCACATCCAGCTTCTTGTAAAAAAAAAAAAAAAAAAACAACATTTTAATGCAATATTGAACAATTCCCTCTTTGTGCCATGCTACGTTCTCGTCAAAGCTTTCTGTGTCTCCATTTCCACCCATTTTGCTGGGTTTAACCTGCCTGGCTACAGTAAACTATCTCAATTTTTGTGTGCGTGTGTGTCTATGTAGCAAGTTCATTGCTGGAGTTGTCGTGGATGTGCAGGCGTGCCAAAGAAAACAGAGAGTGGGGGTGTGTAGAGCAGAGCGCTGACTTGTGGAGGGCTACTGAGGGCAGGGAGGCTGGGAATTGGCCCTCCTTTGCCTCTGTGTGTGCTTTCTGTTCACAAGCCTGCCTCAGATTGAAAGATCCCAGGGCCACTCTGCTGGGACCCCCGCGAACACAAAGCCCATTTCTCAGGGAGATTACCCCACTGTTTGCCCACATGAATAAAGCTGTCACCTCTTCAGAGCGGCAAATTTGTCGGGGGACGTCGAATGTTCCCGCATCGCCGACGGCCTTAGAATGCAACGTGGCCCTCGATAGCCTGCTCCCTGACAGAAACCTCCACAGATGCTTCCCCAGCCTTCTCGGAAGCTTCAGAAAGGAGCCGTGCATCTGAACGCTCTCAGACAGCTGATATGAGTTTGCGCTGTTCACCTCATTGTGACAAGAGAAGCCCTTTCAGCGCTGCCATAAAAGAGTCTAGCCCAAAGATGTCTGTCTGCCGCTAGCTTATATTATTATAAACTTGTTTCATTTCAAATGCCAGTAGCCTTCTCCCTTGAAAGTACAGTATTCCTTTTTTTTCAAATGCATACAGTGGCAATAGTAAGAGCAGACTTGTTTCGAGGGTTAGATATGTTTGAATAGTATTTTATGATCCCTCTCTGCAGACGGTTTTGCCGAGACCGTCTGAAAGAAACGCCGTTTTGTTCATTTGGCGAGCTCCATCGCCGTGTCGGGTACGAGGAAATGGGCTTAAGACCGCATTCAGGGGGCTCCAACACAAACAGTCCCATGCATTCCTCAGTGCCCAGCGCTGAGAGCCCCGATTCAGTGAAACATGGTGTGCAGGGCTTGACCACTGACTCCAGGACATGTGTACATGCCCCACACTCATATCTCAGCCACTGGGAAGCCTTGGCCACGGGTTTTCTCATAGAACACACCAGTGACTTCACCCCAACCCATTCATCTAACCTGACCCAAGCTAACTCACCCTAACCTGCCTCAAACACAAAAACAAGGCCATGACGAATGTCTGGTCCCAGCCAACATGACGAACGTGCCTGAAGGATGGTACACGGCTTGACATTTTGTTCTGCACTTCTGTCACCCTTCTCATGGCGTGTGCTGTTTTTTTCCCATAAGCTTGTCTGGTGCTTAGCTATATTTCTGCCATGGACTGCTGGGGGCCAGGCTGGAAGTACTACACCTCCAGCAGGGCGTCTGTTCTCATCCCCAGCCTCACGCCTCCACTGGTCTGTGTCGGACTTTATCGCTGTGCCCACCAGCAGGGCACGGCCATAGCTTTATCCACTGCATGTTTTGCTAGGCCTCAGCATTTTGCCTGAATATGGTATGGGGATTATGTATGTCCTATATCTACATGGTTGGTGTGGTGAACGTCTGACACGCATATTATATTGGGTCTGTCTTTAAAGTCACAAGTTTTCCCTTAGGACTTTTTTCATGAGATTTACAGTACAGATTTAGAGTGTTCATACTTTGACAGTATTGTCTGTGACTATGCATATTACATAGTTACGGTGGCAGTGAATATATGACTACAGAGATACTTTTTCTGTGACGCAGATTGAAGCAAAGAAATACATACACACGCAATCTTTCTTATACTTTCAGGGAAGACTGAGGCTGGAGCTTAGCGGTACATTTCTTCATTCATCCACAGTAGTCTTTGATGAGCTCCACCCAAAGTCCATCCAAAGACTGAGGAAGCTACTTCTCTACTCCCTCTGAAGTTCTTGCCAGATTTCACAATGTACTGTATAAATCATTTTGACACAGACACAGTGGTGCTCAAATATCAGGCTGCTGATCCTCCTCTGTTGATCACAGAGGGCACGGGAGATGTTTATCATTCAGGACACCTCACACAAACATGCAGACACACACGTCCAAGCACATACCCGCACACACATGCAGAGAGTGAATCACTTCCAGCCAAAACTGTACAATCGACAGTGAAGCACGCTTTATGCAAATCCATGCATTATAAGTCATTCTTCTTTGCCTCTGCAATTCTCCAGGAAGGTGGAAAAGAAAAATCCAGAACAATGTCCTCTCAGTAATAATTAGACTGATGGCCTATTATGCTGTACTGCAAATCAATATGTGCTGTATTTGGCTGTGCTTGAAGTGGGTTGTTTTGGCAGCATGCCAGCCCATCTTGCACTCTCAATGAGCAGATGCAGGTGCATGACAACTTGCTCTCATCTGACAGGGTAAGGAAGAACAGCGTGGTAACAATGGCAGCACTCCTCTCGAGTGTAATTGTGTGCGAATGCTCATTTCAGAACCTTCCCTTTGTTAGACAGGTGCTGGGATTCTGGCTGGGCTTTGTGTGTGTGAGCGTGTGTGTGTTTGTGTGTGTGTGTGTGTGTGTGTGTGTGTGTGTGTGTATGATTGTGTGTGTGAGCGTGTGTGTGTGTTTGTGTGTGTGTGTGTGTGTGTGTGTGTGTGTGTGTGTGTATGATTGTGTGTGTGTGTGTGTGTGTGTATTTCAAGCAGCACACATGCATCCATGTGTGGAGGGCACCTGTGGGGCAGAGTGAGATGCATTTGATACTTTAATTGGCCATGTAATCCTTTGCATTTAAGCACATTGTTCTCTGCTCACTATATATGTCAATCAATACATACACAGCAGACATAGAAAGTGAAGATTTCACATGTAGTCTGATATGATGTTTATGTCCCTGAGTTTTAATTCAATAGCTATTCCTCATCAAAACGATGAGATTTCTGAGGAGGCAAACAAGTTGTATACATTTTTCAGTGTTTTTGCCAGGTGAGAGCAGAAGCTTTTTCTCCCATCTCTCGTGGCTTTCACTGGCACCAAGTGCAGTATGTATATTTGCATTGTACAGATCCCAAGTGTTTACCCAGTGCTTGTTTGCTTGCTATCGTTCTGTTTATCTCCATTAGGTCCACATTTCCTCAGCCTATTGGAGCCTGTGTGGTTGTCTTCAAAAGACGCCTCTACGAAAGTTCTTGTGTTTTGAAGGAGAACTGAATATCGGCATTAAAAATTAAGTGGTATATTGCAAAACATCACTTCATAGATTCGGGGCGAGTGTAGGAGCAGATGTTTCTCCAGTGATCTGTAAATAAGTGGAATTGTAGATAAAGACACAGAGGAGCTTTTTAGATATGCAGGAAGCAGCGGGCCCGCTTTAAATTGACTGCAGGAAATTATAAGAAAACAGTCAAAAACTGTTAGGGCACAGATTTGATTCGGGCGTCTGGTTTCATTTCTTCTTCCTTCTCTCTCTCTTCCCCTCTTTAGATTCTCAATGTCCTGAGTGAACTTGTAGGGGAAAAACAGAGAGACCTTGAAGACGAGTGGAGAAGAAATTAATCATTGATAAGGAGAATGCATCAACAAACTATGCAGGGCAAGAAAAAATAAATAAACATACATGTAAGAATAACTTGGAAGATGAATAATACGGCTGGCTGTGAGCTGGTGAGGCCTTGGCTAGTTTATCTCTGCTAGTGGAGCGATATAAAAATAACGCTACTCTAGTCGGAGTGAGGAACCACACTGCCCTCAACATAGTGCATATTTAATGAAATTTATAGCAATTGTTCCCCAATCAGATTAAGTGCTTGTTTAAAAATGCAAATATGGTCTTGTCTCTGACATGCTGTAATTAAGCAGAACAATGGTCTATTTTTCCTCTGCTTTAACGCTGCACTCATCAGGCTTTTTGAAAATGGGACAATGATTGACCACCTGGTCGCGTTACTGTTGCTAAATTTATTAAGCCCTCGGTCGCTATAGAAAATCAATGTGGGATTGTATGAACTGCGGAAGGGTCAGGTTTGTTTTTCTGCCGAATGTAAAATTAGGTTGATCTCGGTGATGAAGATGCCGAGAATGCTCTTGTCGCATGTCGCTATAGTCTCCCTTTCAAATACGTCATGGCGAATCTTGGAGCCTCCCACAGTTCAGAGGAAGACAAGTTGGAGAAAAGTTCAAATACTTCATGTAAACGTGGATACTTTTGGCATGCATCAGCACACATAGAATACATAGAATAAATGAACATGAGGATGTGTTGGAATGTCGTGCCGTGCAAGCAGGATTATTTGGATAGGTAGAGGCCATAAACAACAGCTTATTTTTTGTTTATAGTTTTTAGTTTTTTAAGTATGGGGAAAAGTAGGTACAGCTGTATAATATATCACCTGTTTGTCAGAGTAAATATATAAATATATGCTAATCTTTGTATTTCTGTTGCAATTCATCTATCCCAGCTCGTTTTCATTTAAGTTGCTCGGTTGGCTCATTTGGTATTCTGTGTCAATTTAACTAAAATCAATATAGCAATATTCCAGCTGGCATATGATTAAATTATTGTGCCATCAGTTTATTTGAACATGAGCACATGGGAACAGAGGCATTTGGATATTTTCCTCTGTTTAATTTGTTACATTCGGGTGGCCCCGATATCGTCGCAAGTTATCCTCACAGAGAGGGCGCTTTTGTAGCATTGAAGAGCATTTTAATCACGGAATCGTGGCATCCTATTGCACAACTCAGTGGGCAAAAGCATCAGACAAATCCCTAGGACTGTTTACCAGTGTTGTCATTAATACAAACAGGCTGTTGCTCTGAAGAATAACACCATGCGAAATGAACCCTGCCTTGTCTCCCGAGTCAATTTATAATTATTATATTGTGTCTCAATTTAACTTAATCAGAGCGCTCACACACAGTTTGATCCACAGTGAGCCGGGTGGGACCCCGGCTGATGAATTCAGCGTATTCTGTTGCGCCAAGAAATTAATTGGATTAAAAACTTGATAATCAGTTTCTTTGTGCATCCAACCTTGCATACTTCCCACCCCCCCAGCCCCCAACCTACCCCTAACACACACACACACACACGCTCACATCCACCAACCCCCCTGTTCTCTTCTCACTGTGCCGGGGAAACGCATTCTAAATGTTTCCACAGTTTCACGGCCCAGGTGTCGGCTCCTGCCGTTGATTCATTTAACATAATCACTCTCTTCTAATGAAACGCTTAATACTAGACTGACACCCATCATTTTGCTGAGGGCATCCAATCGCTGCACTGTGACTCGGAGGTGATGAATGTGTAATTACCCTGTTTGACAGACCTTGTTCAGTATGTGCAGTGTGTGTGTGTGTGTGTGTGTGAGTGAAAGTAAGTGCATATTTACGTATGCAGGCTGACATATATGCACATAAGTACATGGTGACAGTTTCTGTGCTTTTCTTGCTTTTTCGATTATTTCTTGAATTTTTGGTCTGCTATTAGGATTGAGATTACCCTATACGGTTGAAGACACAACAAATATGTCTTTTATATCTGTTGCCTTTGTCACCAAGCTCATTACTTTGAACCACCAGTTCACCTCAAGAGCGAGGTCGTACCTTCGAGGCAACATCTCCTTGAGAATCCTCTCTTATTCTTGGCACCTAAGTGCCCGCTCCCCAAAATATACTGTATGCTGCATATAAAGGGCAATGAGGTTTGTAAACGCTAAAGAGGCACTTGTGCAGACCTGGAGGCGTGCTGTGTGTGCTGGACCAGATGTCTGCTGAGTTTAGCTACTCTCAGTCCAAGCCCGAGTCTCTGCTCTTGCCATTAACCGGACCAAGGCAGCCATTATGGCCGGCCGCCTGACCATGGATGTGTGACTACGCCTCTCAAAAGAAGGATGAAAACTAATGAGGTCAGCTTTGCAACGTCTCTGCGCTGTACTTTATTGGATTGTATTTTTCAGACATCGCCGCACCACTCAGGGAGCTAGACCAGTACGAAGACCATACAGTAGCTGGAAGGCACAGTGCCTTGAACTTGCAGAGATTCGTGGGTACATCTGTTGTTTGTATTAACCTCACTGAGGTTGTCCTTACAAGAACATCCAGGCAAAACATCGGCAGAGAAAAGATGCTTTGTGGTAAACTTGAAAATCGCTTCGGGTAAGCATTTTCAGTATAACATATTCTTCTGTAGAAAGCAGTGGAAAGAAAAAGGCTGAAACCCCTTCAAGATTGATGTTGGGCCTTCGCTTGGCAGAGCTGATTGGTCACCTCAAGCCACTTATTCTTCATGTCTGATCCACGATACCAGTCTCAACACGCAGTATAGGGGCACCAATTTTCAAAGGCTTCAGACAGGACTTCAGAATTACAGGCTCATCACTCAGACGCTGACATAACTGAAAATGAAGAATGGAGTTTGTGATGATCGGTATGATGATGGGGCAAATGCAGATACAAATGTGACGAGAGAGAGAGAGAGAAAGAGAGAGATGGAGAGAGAGAGAGAGTGAAAGTTGCGCTCACAGGCCTGGGCTACTCTGACACCTGCACCCTCCTCAGACGGCATCAGCTGTACAGTGACAGGCCATAGCCACTCAATCACCCCTCCGCTAATCACATGCTAATGAACTTCCTCTCATCCCTGGGTCATGTCTTCCCTCCTCCCATTCCACTCCACCACACCCCACCCCACCCCACGCCTTCACAGAGCTCCGTTGTGTCACTTTCTTTTCTCACCCTTGCAAAGAGAGACCAAGTGACAGAGGAATGGAACAAGACAGCCACCACTTGCCCCTGCCATTTATCAGGGATGCCAGCGGAAAGAGAGTTTGTATCAGTCGCTTAATTTCCCCATTTACGGTTGAGGGTGTGTGTGGGGGGGGGGGGGGGGGGGGGGGTCTGGGAGTTGTAGGCATTTTCATCAGATGCAATAGCAAATGATCAAATTGTCAGGATTACAGGGGGGGGAGCTGAAATTATTCATTAGTGCCTATATTCCTCACATCCCACTCTCCCGGCGCTCAGAATGATTTGTTTTTAATCTTTCTGATGTTTTGGTTTTAATGTTCCGTGGGCTGGAAACTTTTGCGCATCTTCTTTAGTAATGAGAGTAAAAATGGGTTGCCATCTGTTTTGCTTTTTTTTTTTCCTTATTTTATTTACTGAACATGCCCAGCAAATCTGGCCTCCAAAAGCCAATACACATGAGCATAATGCAAACTCATCTTTTTTGATCTGTGGTGCAAATGATGAATTATAATGTGCCCGGCTTTGAATCGAAGCAATTATTATACCTTTTGTGTGGCACATCAGACATGCCGATCTGTTAACTGGCGACGCTTTGTGGGGGACTGCCGCACGCCTTGCTTCACACACTCACAGTCGCTTGCTTGCTTGTGCGATTGACGATTTGTTTCATTTGAATATGTCCGTAATTATAGCAGAGCCATGATGGTACTGTACTTCAGAATGCCTTAACGCCGTCTTGAAACTTCAAATGGAATCACAGATGAACAGCTCTGAGTACATTCATTAAGATAATCAAATAAGGCTTTGGTTTTGTGCATCTTGGGTTCAGTCAGTTGTGAGGGGCATTTCATGGTAAACCCACATGAATACAAGGAGTGGCATTTTTTTTTGGGGGGGGGGGGGGGGGTTTGTCACCATTTCAAATATGTCATGTTACATATGTCTGTTGTTGCACTTGTTCAAGCCTCTGGAGACTAGTATGCTTCTTTGTTGGTTACTAATCGTAGGTTCTCCTCCAAATATCTCATATCTGATATGAACTCCCCACATGCCTTACTCTGGCTTGAAAATAGCTTGGTATACACATATCCATACCTTCAGACATCTTGTGTTTTCATATATAGCTGATGTTGTTCCATTTAAATATAAGACATCTATGCTGTGCTGGCACAGTCATCATAGACTCTTTTAATTTGGATTTGGTATACAATAATATGGCCTGTCTAGTGTCTGCCCTCATATGCTGTGAGGGAGGGCAGAACACAGTAGGACCTAGAGAAAAGGGAATAGCGACTTGGCCATAACTTTAAGGTAAATGGTGAAGGCTGTTTATCACAGCAAAAAGAAATATCTATGCATTAACCTTTTTCATGTATAGTATTGCAATTTTAGGCTTTCAGCCTATCCACTCTTGACATCACAGTGAAAAATCATATAGTTTTGGAGTTATTCTGGTGGGCATACAGTATATTGATATTCAGGCTGAAATAGAATTCAATATATTCCTAAGCATTTCCTTCAAAGATTCACTCTTTTCTCTATAATTTCCATAGAAATTTTGTGTGCAAATGCAGTAATAGACACATTTATAACATCAAAAGGATTCAATTTTCTTTTCAATCACACAACAGTATGAATAGCCTTTTCCATTGAATCTAACAACGAGGGGCCATTACTGCATGCTAAAGGATGGGTTGCCTTCCCTTGCTTTCATGAAAGTGTGTCAAACTATTTACCATGTCTCACATTTGTTCTTAGCTAATGGGGGCTGTCAAACAGGTTTGTTTCTAATTTGTCAGGCGAATGTTGTTTTCATGTGAAATCGGGTAGGGGTAATCACCAGTGATGCATATATATTTTAATGCAGACTGTTAGTCTCTTTAATACATTAACTCGACTGCCGCAGACATCACAGAGCGCAGAGATGACAACAACAGTCAGGCTAATTGCAGCTGGTAAATTATTTGGAAAGAGACATGCATAGCTGGTCATTGATGGCTGTGAGTGTTTGGTGGACAGTGGATGGGATGGCTGTGGGTCAGATGGGGAAGTGAGTGGAAAGGGAATGTTTTTACCTTAGTGCTGCAATGGATCGTCAGGGGGAAGGTTGCCGTAAATGACTGCAGTGGCTGACTTTAATGTCAGTAGCGTTCTACTTCCCCTCGCTTTGTGACTGTGCTGTGTCAGATCAGTCAACTGGTGTCACTTGTTTATGTGTACATTGTTAAACAAATGAATTATGAGTACAAATTATTAATGGTGATTTGCTGTTGAATTATTTTTAATATTGTGCTGGCATTTTTCTTGTTTTGATGATGAACAATAGTGAGACAGCTGTCTTAATTAATGCGTTATTGAATATATATATATATATATATATATATGTGTGTGTATATGTGTGTGTTTTTAAGTCAAGATACTAAACAGCATAGTGCCTGAGACTACATCACATGAACGGTTTTAAAATGCTTGTCCTTTACGTTCCCCCTCTCTCTCTCTCATCTTGTTGGCACAGCACATCTCAAGCTGGAGTTGTGAGGCAGTAGTTTGGTAAATAGTGTATGAGCGCCTCAGTCACTCCGGTTCAAAAATGGGCTTTCATAGGAGCTGACCTGTGTGCAAGGAGAACGCGGGACTCACAACAGCACGTGCTGGAACAGATGGTTTGCCATTTGAAACACGTATGTTTTTTAACATCCGCGCCATAAGGGATTTAATTATGTCTGGCTTCTTTTCAAAAAGAGGGAAGTTTGTTTGCACTACAAATAAGTAAGTGCGAGTGCAGCAGTCTTTGCTCTCTGTGATTGGAGGGGATCGGGAGAGAGCAGCAAAAGTATTAGGATAAATATTTCATCAAGAATGTTAATCTGAGCAATTACACCGTTCAATTCCGATGAGGAAATTATGTCACAGTGTAAGGGGGAAGCTGTCAGTCAATACACAAGAGAACCTGGAGCCGGTGACATTTTCTATTTCTGTGTGTGTTTTTTCTGTTGTTGTTGTTTGTGTGTGTGTGTTTGAGAAAGATAGGGAGAGAAAGAGAGAGAGAGAAAGAGTGATGATTTCCATACGGTGTGATTGTCTGACAAGGCCTTCAGCCCCACTGTGTTTCCTCCATCACAAACATAAACACATTGATGCAAAGGCCATAGAGCAATCAGCCGGGAGTTGGGATGATTGGCAAAATGTACAGTATGTCTATAAGGGTGTTTAACATGCTGTAAATCTATATGCTCCAGAAGTCAGTCAACCACCGCCTGAAGACATTGTGTGTCGAGTTGTGCTACCGTGCTTACAGAAAATAGACAGGAAGGCTTGTATATCTCATATTGAATGATTTTAAGATTAGCACTAGCATGTATTGATTTTTGCCCTTCGTCCTCCTTGGGTTTTCCTGCCAGTAGATTGACACATATTTATTCAATTTGGCCATTTATTCCATTGCCCAAAAACAAATCCAATGCAATGTGAACATGATAGATTCTCTTTGAACCGCAGGGGATCGTGCACACATGAGGGAATGCTGTGGTATCATTCCCAAGCTCTGCTGGGCATTCCTCATTTACTGCTTGTGTTTAGGCTGCTGAATATAGTACATTCAGCTGAATGATGGTGCCTTGATTTACAAAGGTTCACAATCTAGTGTCTTTGTGCCAATAAGTGTTGAAATGCCACTGTAGCTAAATAGCTTTTAGATGCCAAACAACTTAGCTGAACCTTTCCCTCAAACTAATTTTTTTAACATGATTTACATGCACTTGTTAAAAAACTGGAATGCTATCTAAATGTATGGCCTAATTGGTGTGGGGGCTATTTAGAGCTGGCTATCAGGTATTCATATTGGCGTGAAACGTCAGACAGGAGTATTTATTAAAGCAATGGAGCCTTCCAGCCATCTGTTGTGAGCCAGCCTGAGAAACAGCTGGAGCTATTCCCCCAGACCTCCACCAAATTTCTTCACCCCACACCACCCCAATCACCATCACCCTCCAACCATTCACCGCAAGTTTGAAGAGGGTAGCAGAAGCCATGCTTGTCCTCTTGGACAAGAAGCAAGATGTGAATATTTTTACCCAAGTTTACGTTTGCCAGAGAAAATGGCTGTATAACTAATCAGTTCAAGAAGGGCTGAAGACAAACAGTCTGTGGGAATAACAACATATTTAAACATAATAAAGGAAAAATACAAGATTCACATTCATCTTTTTCTTTTATGGTGTGTCGTTAGTATCCTTGGATGTACTGTATATGCTCTTCCTGAGTGAAAAGGCAAGGTTACCTAAGAAAACCATTTGCATTACCTCTATTCCTTTTTCCCTGGCAGGTCCTCTCACACAGGACAATTTGTTGCTTGTCTGGAGAGCACACCTATCATCTAATGTATAAATGTATCCTTCACACGGCCTCCCATGCCTTTGTTCCTCCCTGAGGGACCAGTGTGTTGCGCCAGCCCTCGGGTTTTTGTGCTAGCAGAAATATGAACGGCATTACACCTGACAGCATATTCACTTTCCGAGACATCGTTGTGACAGGGAAGGTTCTGTAGGGTGCATAATTGTATCCCAGGTCGGTGGCACGATACTTATTATGGATTCACAGAGAGCAGAAAGAACTCCTCGTGAATGTATAAAATACATTTAAAAGTCCATTCTCCTTTGCCAAAATCACAGCTCCGGCGATCTGCTTTTGTCACTCTCAGCCGTGCTCGCTGCCAGCGTTGCTTTTAAGGCTTTTGGCAGTTGGGATGTAGCGTGTATTTAAAGGAGCTGACAGGTTCGACAGTAATGCAGTTGTCTAGGCTTTTATTCTCTACGCGAGCTCCCACTCTTGCAAAGCCACGGCGCATTAGAATGAAATGCTCCCTGTGTAAGACAGTCAGCAGCGGAATGAAAGTTTTAGCGCGGCCCTCGGCTGAGATACGGTGGGTTTCAGGGCGACTGCTTGTGCACATCCACCTTTGGTTTTGAAATGCAGAGACATACATGTGTGTGTGTGATTTCAATTTGAGCCAAGTCACCAGATAACAGCAGGGGTCTGTATATGATGCCCAGTGAGAAACTACCACAAAGCCACAACAGATGACTGTAACATGCTTCCATGAATTGATTTGTAGAGCTACTTAATCTTACATTTCTGAGTGTATGCTATGGCTCTTTAAAGCAGTAACTATTGCACAATTTCTTTCACATGAAGACATTTCTTTCACTTCTATGAAGACAAATAAGCCATTACTGATATTATAATCTGCAAGTGTTGTTTTGTAAAATGTTTTAAACGTATTACCCAAAAATATGTTAGGTATCATGCAGAGTATTTTGACAGCTGGGCCACAGGTTCAGAACATGGAAATGACCCCCCTTTGGTTTACATGGGAGAGATAGCCATGGAAACTATTTAAAACCGAGGGGACGAACTAAAATAGAGACGTAGGGGATTACAATCTGGGCAGGGAAGTGTGTGCACATACGGCCCAGATTCTTTTTTAACAAGTTCAAAATTACAAGATGCTTTTGAGTGACATTTTTTGTGCTACTACTTCCCTGTAATTTCTGCTGGTGGCATTGTATATTGTTCATCATTGTAAATACACCCAAACCACACCACATGAGGTCACCTCGCTCTTGTGGGCCTGGTCGTGTAATTAGCGTCCCCAGCTTGCACGGGTTTGCCCAGTGTGGGGACGGCAGGGACAGCGCTGCAACACAGCTGCTGCTCCTCACACCCACTGGTAGGGACACCAGCCAGAGGGGGGGTAGGAGGGAGGAAGGGAAAAAAATGACAATATGGCTGAACCACAGCTGGAAACTATCATGAATGGAGGGCCGAGGCCCAGCCTTCTGCTCACCCGCGTGGCTAAATAGCCCAAAAAGCTGGCACGTGCTTTTATTTGCTCATAAAAAATGTGTAATTTCTGATTTGCTCCCCACATTTTCAGGGGATAAGGGAATTACGGCATAATTTCCTTTTGTTGTAAATGCTAATGCTGAATGATGAGGAAGGGCTGTTAGATTCTGGAGAATGTGTTTATTGATCAGGCCCGGTAGTGTTGAATTTTTTTACAGGCCACCCATGGAAATGTGGATGTGCTCCAATGAATATGATCCGCTATAAAATGTAACTGGATGGGAGAATTGTTGATTATTTTATTTATTTGAGCTACCGCAGGTAAAGCCAGGTCTTGAAGTGAGATTAAGGCAAACATTTTTAAGTATTTTGTTTTATTTGACCTCTATTTTGCCTCTATTTCTCTTCTATTTGTGGAGTAAATCCAGCAGTAGTATGAACATTCCAGCAGAACTATTTGGCATATTGACCTTGTCTTTTGACACGGATAATCCCCCATTGAAAATGTTGGATCCCACTCAGGACACTCAGTAAACGCTTCAAAATGAGTCCAAATGGAAGAGCAGATTGTCACAGTGAAGGGGGGATGATGGCCACAAGGCAGCTGCAAATGTGCCTCGAGGATAACAAAACAAAAATTATAGTGCGTCCCTCACAAAGATGCCCCAAGAACCGTAGCCAAAATAGAGTGCAAGGAAATGACTAAATATCCAGCACGTTGCCCATTGCACGTTGTTGGCATCCCAACGCAAACTTCCTGAATTGACAGGAAACCACACACGTGCCATAGCTGTGCACACAGGAAAGGAGCTAGGCCAGCAAGGAGGTCTGCTGTTGGCAGCCTGAGCTGCGGCATTGTGGGGCTCGCCTCTTGATGTGCAGAGCTGAGACCAAGCCATTCATCTCCCCAGCCTGCTACCCTTCTCTGTGATTGGCATTGTCTCCCTCCAGATGGCCCATGTGTGGTTTTTGTCTTGGGGGAGGGGGGGAGGGGGGTAGGATGCTTTGCCACATCCTTTGTGGGTCCAGTACTCCATCTCTGTACTTGATCAGGATTTACAAAAAAAAACGTTAAGAGAATCGCTTGGTCAGTTTTTATGACCAAGTTAAACGTCTAAACTTCAGGTTTGCCCACTTTTTTCTCTGCAAGACTAATTTTTGCCTCACTTAATGACCTCTCCCTTAAGCGCCTCTGCGCCCCTATCAGCATTCTCTGCATCTCTGTGCAGTCCACTTACCACACATGCTCCACACAGAGCTCACGCTTGCTCCCTCGTCACAGAAGCGCACAGATCACGGTGTGTCTGATGTGCAGCTTAATTAATATCCACCCAGCCAGCCCGCCCAACCTCCTCACCTATTGTTCCCCTACAGTGCACCTACTTGTCCAGATCACTTCCAGCTCACCTGCTAACAGCTCACCTGCACCCCTACCCCCCCCCTTCTGGGCTGTCAGAGTGGACGGCCCTTTCCTCCTCTCCGCCACGCGTTTAAGCTCTGCATGATGAAGCTCATGATGAAAGCCGGGGCTGTGTTGGGTGCGTGAGCCGCTACGGCACGTCTGTGTGCATCAGAGCCCTGACATGATACAGAGGGACAGGAGAACTATTAAATACCCATCACGCCGTGCCACATCACTCCTAATGCAATCAGAGACACATGGCTACACGGGCGAAAGGCCCCTTCCATCCACAATGATTAAGTAAGTCTTTAATTTCCAAGACAAATAAAAAATGCAGGATCATTTTATCATAAATGTAAATGACCTGTCTGCTAGGATGACAGCAGGGCGGGGAGGTGCAGGAACTAATGCAGGACTCTGTATACTTCAGAGAGCACGGGCCCAAAGCGCTTACGGGCCTTACTGTATTATCATTTTAATTAAGCTTTGTGTGTGTGTGTGTGTGTGTGTGTGTGTGTGGGGCCGGTGGGAGAATGTAGTTGTCTTTGCCTTTTCCTTTCATCTGTCTCGTGTGTATGGTGGAGGTTGTTAAACAAATGGATGTGTCAGAGAGCATAAGGGTGATGGGGCCACACCAGTGTTGACTGGGCCAATTAGAACCCCAAGAAAATCAAGTGAAGGACGTGTGTCAGTGTAGGACGGGAACCAGACAATACAGGCTGCATGTATTACCTCAATGTCTCTGTTTACCTCATGTCCCAAAACACACAGCCATTTTATTCAAACAGTAATTCCACATCACATTCACTATCTATAGTTTTATATTGTGCGTGTTGTCTGTGTTTGACCACATACATATTTGATGCCTGGTGCCATATGATCATACATGTATTTTCAGCCTTATACATTCTAAGACATCTCCAATTTATTTAAAAATATGTCACATTGTCTGTGTTGTCTAAACATACTCAGTCAAGCCAGCCATACCCAAAGGTATTACGGGCACAAATTATTTATCATACATTCTGTCCCTAAAAGATTTTTTTTTTTTTTGTCACATTACTTCTCGGTCATAAAACATAGTGATGGAGTGTGTCATTAATTTCTCAGTGTCACTTATCATTTTTGATTGATTCCATCAAATTATCTCCAGGCCAGACTGAAGAGTCGCATCCTTGTTTACATGAGACTGTTCTTTGCAGGCCACCTGAAATCAGCAGGCCTCTTGAGGTGCTAATTAGATATGGCTCTGTGCTGGGACCCCAGAGGGAATAGTGAAATGAAATACCAGTCAATCCTCATTTTCGAAAAATGCAAATAGCTCTTACAATGTGACAATTTGTGAATAGTAACTTGTTAAATAGCCACTAGTATATGTGTGATTGACACTTACATCCACACTAGGTTTTGGCCTCAAGAAATTAATGCTATTTTCAATTAGGGTGGGGGAAAATGCAGTCATTCGGCAAGGATAACATGATTGGTTTGTAATACTTTATTTTTGTACCCATAGGTAGATTTGGTTTGCAGTAGGGTCATCATCCATCTTGACACACATTTGAAAAACAACACACAATAAGAGTATTCAGGGTTCCAATCCTTCCTAAACCACTAAAAACTAAAAAGAAAAAAAAAAAGATACAAAAAGAAATAGATAAATGTTGCTTCTATATAATCTGTGCAACGTTAGTATGACCTGTAATGGCTGCTGGAACAAATCAGTTTTTATACAGCTTTGTTCTGTATTTTGGGACTATAAAACTTCGTCCAGAGGGAAGAAGCTGAAATTCAGTGAGCAAAGGGTGGGAGTACTCATTTAAGATTGAGTCAGTTATCTTCTTTATCTGTCTGGTGTACAGGGACGCAAGGTTAAGTTGTGATTCACCACCAACCTTTCTAGACCATTTAACAATTTGATTCAAAGAGTTTCTACTTTTTAAAGACAGGTTTCCAAGCCATTACACCAAAGAAAAGGATAAAAATCGATTCAATAAAAGCATGGTAGAATAAGGTCGTCATGGTTTTGTCTGCGTGGTAATAGGACAGTTTCCTCAAACAAAACTAATGCTGGTCCCCTTTCTGCACACAGCTTCACAATTTGTTTCAAAGTTCAGTTTTGAGTCTATATTGTATTTGTAAGATTGCACACATTCCACTGTCTGACATTCAATGGATCCCACATACTCTACTCTTCCCACATACTCTACTCTTCCCACATACTCTACTCTTCACACCTACTCTACTCTTCACACCTACTCTACTCTTCCCACCTACTCCAACTACTCAGTGTAGTGCAGTGTGTAGTGGATAAATAATAGGGATGAAAACACACATCCTTGCGTAGAGCCAGTTGAGGAGCAAACTTGGTCAGACAGAATTCTATTTCCTCTCAGTCTTTGTGTCCTATTAGTTCAAATGTCCTGAATCCAGCCCACAAGATTGTTACTGGGGTAAAATTGTTCTAGAAGCCTACTGGTTAAAATATGGGGTTGAATTATGTTAAAGGCAGAGGAAACATCAACAAATAGAAGTCTTGCAGGACGCCCGTTTCCCTCAGGTGTTTAACAAGTAAGTTAAACTGAGTGTTAGCCGAGAATACATTCATTTCCCCAATGACAACTGTTTTTTTGTTTTCAGGTTTAAGATATTTTCACACATCAATTACAATTGAAATTCTTAACCTTTATTTTTGGGGAAGAAGTTAAATGCTTTTTGCAGTTATTACTAATAAACTACATAGTAGTCATGTTGTAGTCATATCACAGTCATATTCTATCATATCTATCCTACACCTTCACAGTGATTCTTGAATGGCAGGAAAACCTGACCCCGTCTACCTCATTGACCACAGGTGTGATGCTTTTAAAATGTTAAGAAACAACCGCAGGCTGTAACGGGGTTAAGAAGGGGTGTCCCACACACACACACACACACACACACACACACACACAGACACACACACACACACACGTGCGCGCGCGTTGCTCCTGTCAGGCCCCGGAGGTGAGACGGCGGGGTGTGAGGTTGTGTGACAGCAGCCCTGGATGTGCGAGAGCAGCACAGACGCTTCCTGACGCTTCTCCAGACTCATGTTTATGCAGGGGCGCCACTGATCTCTTTTGATTTGGAGCGTTGAAGCTCTTGATTTGCCACTGACTGGCTGCTGGCAGCCTTTCAGCAGTGTCACACACAGGTACAGGCCCTCACTAATTACACCAGCAGAGGAGAAAAGAGAGAGAGGAGAAAGGAGGAGAAGAGAGGATAGAGGTGGAAAGCGGAGACAAAAGGTCAGAGAAAGAGGAAAAAGAAAAAAAGTGAGAGACCAAGGAGTTGGAAAGGCAAAGGCTGGCAGAGAACTGAGCAGAGGAGTCGATAAGGGTAGAGAAAAGGAGAAACCGGTGCAGCCAGCCAGTGCCAGAGACCGCAGACATGAGAGCCCTGGTTTGCCTGGGTGCCCTCTGCCCTGTCCCTCTGCTGGCGTCAGCCACCCACGAGCACACTTCTGCGACTGAGGAAGTTGGCTGTTTGAGGCTCGTCACTGACAGACAGAAGCTGTTTAGTCGCCCGGATGAGCGCATTATTTATTCACACAGACTTCAAGTATAAACATCTTTAAAGTGTCTTTTTTCTTTTTATTTGCAGACGGCACATTGGGGATCAGTGGGCGCCTTGTCAGTGTCCCACAGGTCTTGTTTATTCAAGATGACTGCGGCTTCATCAGATATGAATTCACTCTGTATGCATAATTTTTTTTTGTGCAAAATCACTTATTTGATCCTCACCATTAGAATAATTCAAAAACAAAAAGTGCGCTGTAAACTCAAGCGGGGGCTCTATTTTTTTGTGTGCTTGCGTGTGGTTTTGAATGCTGATATTCTTCTGCTACTGGAGGCGTCGGTGAGAGGCACAAAGGACTCATAACGCATGTGTGGTCATTCCGACATGTTATTTAAGAGCGATAGAGCCACGTGCATCGATCCACAGCTCATGGCTCTCAGGGGCTTTATTGAAAGCTAAATCAAGCAGCAAAGCTGGAGGCTTGTGGGCCTGACACAGACAGAGAGAGAGAGAGAGAGAGAGAGAGAGGGAGAGAAAGAAAGGGAGAGGGAGAATGAGAGAGAGAGAGCAGGTAACATACCCCATCACTCAGCCGGGTAAAGGAGAGAGGGGTTGTGTGTTCATATGCTCCACCAGGCCTGACAGGCATGTGCATAGACACATTCACACACACACACACACACACACTTTCTCTCTCACACACGTTGCACATAGACAGTTAGCATGACGAGAACCATACAGATAAATCACAATTCACTCAGGGAGCAGTCACACTCAATGACATATTCACTGGCTGCTTCAACAGCTCATTTGACAGCGCTCCCCTCGCGCTGTTCATTTCTCTGAGAGATGAAAGCTGGCCGAAAAAATCTCATCAGCTCAGTCAGCCAGGGCAGATAGTAACTCAGAATAAAAGAGGGAGGGAGGTTCCTCCTAATTAATTAAGTTTCTTAGGCCTGCCACGGACCAGGAGAACGTCCTGCCTTTTTCCAGGGGGTTTTCAATTAGACATGCGTTATAATTAAATGCTGTGTCACTGGCCTGCCGGCGGCTGGCAGATCTATGTCCAAGGCTAAGCCACTGACATTCATCATTCTGATGGATGGGCTCCACCAACAGGAAGATTGTTTCTGATTTGTTATTGTTGTGGGTGGGTGGGTGTGTATGGATTTTTCATTCATACAATATATGCATATGATTTCAAATGTTGTACTTATTTTTTTTATTTATTCTCTTTCTTCATCCTGTGTTTTTTTTAAATACAGTAAAATTAGTAATAAAATGATATGTTTAAAATGTTTAATATAGTTAAATAGCAAATCCATAGTAGTCCATGTATGATATGGATTTTCATTCCATTTTAATGAAATTTAAGTCATTTTTTTTTGTTGAGAAATGTTTTCAGCTTCCTATGACACTGCAGTGAACCCAGAGGTCAGATGCATGAGTGGTTTCATAGTAGTCAGAAATAGACAGAAACATCCACACACGCGCAAACACACACACACACACCTCATACTCTGCAAATGGCACTGTACAATATTGCAGTGGTTCCATACAGAATTCTTTAGAGAGATGTTGTTGGCCCAGCCTGGCTGTCTGAAGCCTGTGCAGTGTTAGATGTACTTACAGGAGCCTGGATGCCCTCTGCACTTCAAACATTCCTCTGGTCCCCCTGCCTCACTCACCCAAATCACTGAGGGATATGTTGGCCTGCTCTTGCTTTGTCTCAAGGACACAATTTAGCCTACTCTACCTTACGCTGTAAGCTGAGCCTTTTGCACATTTCACTCTGAACCAATTTTGTTTATAAAAAAGACATTTACAATCATATTTCCAATGATATTGTTCTCTATAATGAAAATGACTTTCACAACTAGGGCTATGGCAACTCTACAATTATATTTGTGTGGAATATAGAGTTTCCGAGGTCAGAATGAAGAAACATACTTGTCCAGAAACATGGGCCTGCTCAACAGAGGAAAGTATGTATGTTGTCTAGTCGCTGTTTCACTAAAGCCTCCTGCCATTAGTTGCAACCTTTGGTGTTAAGTCATCGAAGAATTCAAATGCTTTTAGCACTGATCAGAAAAGCCCATTGGCAAAAGGCATCTGGACGAGGGCTCTCACAGTCTGTCTTTGTGCCTCTACCACGCAAGGTGGAACATATCTGCCGGCACCCTTAAACAAAACGGCTGTGAGAGATAAAGGCTTTTTACCTTCTCTTTAATCAGTGACATGTCAGACTTCAAAGGCTGTTATCTCTTTTATTGTGCCGTTTCTTCTATCCCACTTATATCTCCAACAATGAAATAGTGCCATGCACCGGACTCTTCTCTGAGATTGCACAGCTGGTGTCAGTATTTCAACCAGCTTGCACCGTTGCGTTCCTCCCGCACAATTTAGGGTGGCCAGCTGTGGTGATTGCTTTCCTTTCCTTGGCTTTTTCTTGTGTATAATTTCAGCTTGACCTGCAGCGGTGGTGGTACCCAAAGGCATGGGGTGAGACCTGAAATAGACAACTAAAAAGCAACATGTTGACATGCGCATTAGAACGCTCTTGGAGGTCTCTTTTAACAAAGCATATTTTAAGAGAAGCGGTAGGGAGTCTCCCTTTCAGGCCCTCCCTGTGTGTCCGTGTGTGTGTGTGTGTTTTTGAGGGGAAAAACGTTTGTGTCTAAGTGTGTTTGAGTGTAAGAGACTGTGTGTGTGTGCGCATTTTTCTGTGTGTGTGTCTGTGTGTGTGTGAGCACATAACTGCGTGTGAGTTACTGGGAATTGGGTCCATACTGTACCTCCAGTATACCACTGACACAAACACATCAGTGAAGAGGCAGCATGTCGTCTTGACAGAAACATGCTGCTAACAGTCAGCTGATTGGCCAGGACCACTGACCTCCAATTTTCCCCATTTTTTCATAGCTTTGTTAAAAGCCACTGAGGGAATGCTGGCTGTCATTGCTTTTTACCCTTCCCCTGGCCTGCTGTCCATCTCGCTGGCTGGAGACTCAGTGAAATTGCTGTACACTATAATGGACTCAGGCATTTGGACCAGCATACAATGAATGTTGTTGTAATTTCCGCTGTCACAGGGCAATGAATGCGCCATGTTTTTTTGCTTGTTGCCCATGTGCAGAGAGCAATTTACATGGGGACATTAATGTAACTGTCATGTTCCATCCAAGAGCGCTGAGGCAGAACAGCTAAGAGACAGTGCTGCTGCAGTATTGATGCTCATGGTGCAGGAGATTGAGCTGCAATACAAAGTTAATGGAATTAAGTCCAGAATTCCCCCCATTTACTGCAGTGGAGAAGGCAGGCAGGGAGGGGGGGGAAAGAAGAACATTTAAATGAGTGCTGGTTTGGAAATAAATGGCAAAATAAAACATCCTGGAAGACATGAGAAAGTCATTTGTGCTATATATACTGGTGGTGGTGGTGGGATAAGATGGAGGTATGTAATGTGGTAATGAAATATCTAAGCTGCAGATTGGCATGACGTCCACATGTGCACACAGCTTTTTAAACCCCAAGACCTCCTTTCACCTCTTTGTGTTTCAGTGTGTCAGCCTCAATTGGAAGAATATGCATCCAAAGTTCATGTGACAGAGTTGTCATCCTCAACACTGATGCCATCCAAAACATTTACCAGCAGTTTAACATTTAACCTCTGAAACGTTGTATTAACGTCATAACATGCATTTAGTTATGCAACCTCTTACTATCTTACTTAAAAGCAGAATCTTTGAAACCAGAAGGTTCTCCCTTTTCAAATGTTATAATTTCTGTCAACCCCTGATATCTCATTTTGATTTAATTTTCAACACCCCAAACCCCCAGATGTATTGTCGTTGTGATTGTCTGTGCTGCCGTGTGTATCAGACCTAATCAAGCACTTGCTCACACTCTAGATTTGTGGCCACTGATATTTTATGACTCTTCTAGGTTTATCTTCCGGGCATGTAATTTATATCAGGGACATAGTGCTCCCCTGCCATCATTTTGTTTTATGTATGAGACAAAAATTGCTTGATTGATGTTTTCATCAACTATTGTTCCCTCTTGTCACAACAAAATTTACACTGCATTTTGTTCAGTCTTTATATTCAGTCTCGGTGGGAGCGTGTTACATTTGCCGGAATAGACAAAGAAATAAAGTGTGATGCGTTTTGATTTTCCCCCATTACATGTCCACCTTTCAATACGCTACATAAATATAGAAAAGTATGTGGATACCCTTTGCACTTAGAGCAGATAGCCTACCATTCGGCCCAGTATTTCATTTGTGTTTTAGCATTTGAAACGTGTGCCTGTGTGGTATGGGTATAATACAGTGGCCTATTTATAGATTGTTAAGAGATGCAGATGTTAGATGTGTTTGTTCAAAGAACATTTAGTGAATGATTCCACAATTTCAAAATCATTTGTCCAGTAATTGCACTCAGTATTGCCACCACGGGTTTAGGACATTGTTGTGTTATTACATCCACAGTTGTGCTGTATTGCAGATATGATGACAATATAAATACAACCTGGATGCTAGAACTTAGGTCCTGAAATTAAGATGGTGAATTTTCATACATGCACGCATGTTCTGATCGCTTTATTTTAACACTAGCACATGTTACATGGTGGCCTGGTGCCACAATGTCATTTGTGTTCCCTTCCAGCATCTAGCCTTAAGGGTATTGTGTGTGTGTCTGTCTGTGCATTAGAGTTGATGTGGGGTAAAGGAATGGGGGGGGCGTCGGAAACTATTTTTCTGTCAAGAGATTTGAGAGAAGGGGAAGCAGGACCTTGTATCCTCACATTAAATGTTCAAAGCGTGGCTTGTTTTCAGGAGGGATGTGGGGGGTGGGAGGGGGGGGTGCAGGAGCGGGCGGTAAATGGAACACATGCTGGGGTGGTCTTTTTCATGGTGATTAACTCCGTGGACACACAACCAGGGGACACTGGCTGCCTCACATTAATGCCTTGTAGGAGGAGAGGGTTGGCACCACCGTGTATGAATGTGTGTCCATGGCAGCATGGAGCGAGAGAGAGGGAGAGCGCGAGAGAGGGTGGGGGGGGGGGGGGGGGGGGGGGGAGCGAAGAGTGAAAGAGAAAAAGCGCCTCGTCCATTGAAGAATGCATTTCTGCCCTCCCAGTGTACACTTTAGACGCTCTCCACATTTTTATTTAATAATGGCCTGCCATGTATTCCTTTCTTCATTTCTCAGGGTGGGCGCTTGCTGACGTCTGTCATTATACTCAGCCTTTCTACCCCCCCCCCCCCCCCCCCCCTCCAAACCATTTGCCTGAAGCCTTGAATGGTGCATGTTGCTAAGGCATATGCACAGCTGGTTCACACCATGCTCTCCAGCTAAGAGACTCTTCCACCAAGTCCTGCCACTGCCAAGTCAACAACGGGAGAAAGAAACACACCTCTGTCTTCGTCACTCCCTCTCTCCGACGCTCATGGAGGGAAGCACAGTATTTGTCGTTCCATCCCTCTGAGGGGGCTAATTAATCACAAGAGAAAGTGTGACATCTTACTCACACGCGTGCGCGTGCATTCACACACACACACCTCCCATCGCCCTTTACTTGTACCACCAGCCACCCACCCACCCCTCCCACCAGCTGTGAAAATAAGACTTATAATAACTTTGTGATGACACTAATTATGTTCTATTCTATTGTGAGTCTTGCCTGACAAAGTATCACTGAAGTTGGGGTAGTAGTGAAGTAATGATTAGGTGTGTAGACGTGTCCCCCTGGACAAATGTCCTTACGCAACCTGTTCTCACTGTTTTGGGTCATCATGACTTTTGCTGAGTTCTGATGTGTAACTAATATGCTAATTTCCTGATGTATTAAGTTGATACAATATTTCATACTAATATGATTATTAATATTTTTGATATTAACCATTGGATTGGAGATTGTCTGGTAATTTCAACACATCACAGCACCCGCTGTCTGTCTGTGTGTCAGATGTGTTGCCGCTGGTGATGATGGTGTGGAGGAAATCACTTGGTCATGGCTGAACTCATCCTCCGAGCCTCCATCCATCAGCTGGGAGCCTGCCTGCATTGTGTTAAAAAGGCAGGCCCCCGCAATTCATTCATCATTAATGATTCATTAATGCCCCCTTCACTAATTCATAATCGTTTGCAGAGCCTAATCTTAATTGCTTGCTATGATTTCGATTTGGATCGCAGCCAGGCATTAATTAATCTTTTTTTTTTGTGTGTGTTTTTTTTTTTCACCAGCCAACAAGAGCCATTATGATATGACACAGTGTAAACAGTTTGCTCTGAACAAAGATCAGCCGAATAATGAATTGCCTTCTCCTGTTTATAAGGGCCCTCACTCTCGGGTTGATGGAGAGCATGTTAGGGGCTTTTCTAGGGAGAGGGATCCTGACAGGGACATTTCCAGTGCGTAATGAACGGCATCAGTCTCCGGAGGAGCAGACAGCACACATGCATCAGGATGACAACACCGAGCCTGTCAACAGTATACTGAACACTGGTGGAGTTTGACGACAGGGAGAGTTAGATTGATAGATAGGGAAAGAAGGAGTGTATATGTGCGACGGTGTGTATGACTGACAGCTATTGTATGTTGCAACACATTTTAGAGGGGCAGAGGTTAACTCGTGTGGCAAAACATGTCTATCAATATTGTGCTTTATACCAAAGGCTGTGTGTAGTGTGTGAGTGTGTGCAGGCGTGTGTGTGTGTGTGTTTGAGAGAGAGAGAGAGATTATGTGTGTGAGGTCAGGGTCATCATGCCCTCCACACTTGTGAATAAGCCCGTAACTGCTTTTGTGTGAGAGCCTTCCGCACTGCCTGTGGGAGCAAAATTTGCGCTTATCTGAAGCTGGGCAACCAAGCGTTACAGTGTTATCAATGTTTAAGGGAGAACCCCATTCTCCATTCATCTCTCTTTTACTCGCCACATTGTCTCTGGTGTTATTGTTAAGACACCACTGAATAAATCATTCCGAGCGTTGCTATTCTCAGTCGGATGAATAAAACAGGAATGCTGAAGATGAAAGCTCAGATAAAAATCCATTGCACTTATTTCACCTCGGTGCCGCCACTGTGCTGGAACAATGTGCTCCCAGAGAGTTCGCTGGTGCTGACTGTGTGACTGAGTTAGCACCGTGAGCAAGACAAACATATGAAAAGGCTGGGGTATTTTTCTCAGATCATACATTGCATATTTTCACCACAAAAAAAAACCTCATACAGTGAAGTTTGACGTCTTAGTGAGCCTGAAGTTATTGTCCATGCCCTTTATGTGACCCTCTGTGTCTGTCAGGTGGATGTAATACTGTTAACCTACACTGTCCGCCCCCCCCCCCCGACCACTTGTTGTACAGTGTGCTGGTTGCCCATGAGTACATGGAGTAGGAACACATGTAGTGAACCCTGGGAGGGATCAGCTGAGGGCTCGGCCGACATACGCGTTAGGGAGGTGAGCCAGCTTGTGTTGGCTACAGCATCATTGTGCGAGCGCGTTCCATTTACACCAGCCCACTCATGGGTCAAGACAGCATGTTGGATTCCTGGGGGACTCTCACACACTTATGTTTAATTAAACCCACATAACCGCTTCAACAAGACGGATGTCGCAAGTGCGCCTTCTCCTTTTCAGCCTTCTCCAGATCGTTCAAGGATGCGTTTTGATTGCTGATCCTCAGTCACTTCTCTCCCATTAAAGAATTTTTAATTGTCGCCTCTTGTCGTGCAACGCGCTCTCTCTCTCTCCCTCCTTCCATCTACGGCACGGATTCTTCATCTCAATGGTGTAGAGCATCACATTGCCTCTGCAGTCATTTAATAAGTACAAATCTGACTGAAGTTGAGGAACAAATATTAGTAATGATGAAAAGCCCTTCAGGCTCGGGATCCTTACACGAATCTCTTTGCAAAATGTGTGACTTCAGTCTAGCTGACGAGCGCGTATTAGAATGTATACACCACTAATTACTGATTAGTATCATGGCATGAAACACCCAAGTCATTCAGCGGCCCTGTAATTTTTTCTGTGTTTAATAAGCGTCACTGAATCCCATCCGCACAAATCATCCCCCATCGCTCTGATTAATCTGTGCAGTTACCCTGCCCTGTTACCGATAGGACACGCTTAAAAAAGAGAGAGAAGAAGAAAAAAAAACCTGGAGAAGAAGAAAGGGGGAGAGACACATGCACAACTCTCTTTTAAAGGGAGCGGCTTTGAGCACATCACTTAAATGTAATTTGGTGTTTCATATGAGATTTATTCTGAATTAAGCATAATAAACAAAGCATGCTTTCCCAGCTAGCACATGTCATATTCCCTCCTTTGACAGCTCCAACTTCAAAAGCACAACCACGCCGGTGAATAATGAAATGGGTAAGTCGAGAGGATGATTAACCCACCACTACTTACTTCATCTCTTTTTTTTTTGGGGAGTGCGTGCGTAGTAGGAAGCACCTTGCCACCTAATTAACTCCTTCCCTTCTACACAACAAAGTGGCGCCTGAGCCAAGCCGTTCTGGCACATTGCACTGACACCAGTGTGTGGTGAGCATTTATAATGTAAATTGAATTTGAAGGTGCGATGCAGATTGTTAATCGCTTCCAATTTGAGGGTGTCTGGCTATCTAGCCCTTTAAAGTTTGAAATAAAAGAGGCAGTGGTGATGGGGTGGGTGGGGGGCGTAGACACAGGAGGTAAACATTGTGTTCCTTTCAGTCTCATTTAACTTTTGTGAAGAGCGCAGGTAATTCAATCAGATTAACTCAATTTTTAAGACCTTATTACAGTCACTGCAATGAGCTCCAAGCCTGCTAAACGAGACAAAACAAGTCTAGAAAACAGAGGGTTAAAGGAAGAAGTCCAACATAAGAGAAGGAAAAACCAACCATGCTTGTGGGAGCTTTGTTACCAAGTATTAGGACATTATACTGTCTGGTAGCTGTGGTGAACCCGACAGCAACACGCTGTTTGTTATCAAGTGTTAGCGGCGGAGTCCATGGTCCCCCCTCGAAGGCCATCGATGAGAACAGCCCACATGTCCATCCACTGACCACTCACCTTGCAGACAAACCAGAGGGGAGTACTGCTAATAAGGGGTGATAGTCTACACCCCCCCACATACACACACACACACACACACACAAACACAGCACACAGGTAGGGATCGTTCTGCTTTGTCTTCAGGCTGTGGTCCAGCAGCAGGTAAAGCTTTGGCAAATTATAGCCTCAGGGCGGACTTTTTTGCCCAGTGTTCAATGCTGTTTGAAGCTGTCTGGGTGGAATTTATGAATTCCCTATATCACAGACGGGGTTTGTTATTGCCATTAACCCATTCACACCACCTGCACTCTGACAGCATTTGCAAGTTAAAGTTGACTCACCCTGACACTTCCCATATGTCAGAGCTTTGGCCTTGCCAAACATTGTTGCAGCACTGCATGCAGACCAGTCAGGCGCCTAAGAATTTTAGAATTCTCCGAACTTTCATGGCCACTTACTTCACTCTTTCGCTTTCCTGGAATAAAATCATCTGACAAACTGGATGTCATGAGTATTTCATGGAGTGTATCAGTAGAGTTCAGTCATTTTTAGATGACACAAGTAGAACATTTATAGAGCAGCTATAACCACCAGTGCCACAGCTTTTTGCTGTAGACTAGCTTTTAATGTGTCTTTGTAACATAAGTGATCTTGTCATGTTGCTGTTTTCTTTCCACCAGTTGTTCACACATGGCTTGCCATTCCCCTAAAGTCTGTCTTTGCTGAAAACTAAATAAAATTTATAATTCATATATTTGGCCTAGATTTTATTTTCTTACCAGAACCCCTGACAATTGATGATTAGTGGAAATCCTTGAGTGTACAGTGTTTGTACAAGTGTCAAGGCAACAGAATTAAGATGACAGGTCATGTAAATCTGATTATTAAAGAATGATTTGCTTAAGGTAAATATATATATATATATTACTCAGAATTATCGCAATGTCTTTTTTTCAGTAAAATGAGAGCTGATTTACCACAGGAAAAATAATTCATCTCATCAAGTCATTGTCAAGAAGCAGACATGCTATACTGTAATGAGGAAATGATTTGGCATCTTGTTTGCATTTGCTGCAGAGCAAAGGGGAAATGTATGTTCCACTGTTTGTGTGAGATCACTGTTTGTTTGTGATTAGTCTGTTTGTGTGTGCATGTGTGTTTGGTTGTGTGTGTGTGTGTCTTTGGGGGGCTGGGGGGTTGAGGGTTAGGTAGTGGGGCTTGTCTCATGATAACGGGCTGATTTCTGCTCTCTGAGTGCGGGATCTGTTTGACATGCTCAGCATCTCGCCTCTCCCTGCTATAGGCTCTGCTGGCTATAGCTTGTGGCGTTCCCAACGGAGTAGGCTCTTTCCACTAACAAAATGCAAAATACAAAATTAATAAAAACACCCTTTGAAACTGACAAATATGCCTCAGGCAAACTATCGGCCCGCCGCCTGCTTAAAATTTAATCAGTATTATTTATTTATTTATTTATTTTCCACGGCCATGCTGATTTTTTTTAATAACACATTGCAGCCTCTGTCTGTGTACAAAGTTTTCCTCCATCAAGAATTACATGTTTAATAGGTCCTGACAGTTCATGGGCTCCCACTCCCCCGGGGTCTCCCAGCTAATAAAATAAACACAGAGGCTTTATCTCTTAACCTTAGTCCTCGGCCTCCTCATATGTCTGCCAGGACTTGCCCACTGCCTAATGAACTTCCTCTCACCATCCATCTGCAAGTCAAACAGAATTAGGCAGGTCAAATATAAAGTATTGTCCTGTATTTCAACCATTTAATTTTTTAGGTAAGTGGAGGCTTCTTTGAGTAAGGTGACATGGATATCTAAATGTAATATAATTCATGAAAACGATGTGTATTAAATTTGAAGAATCTGTTATGGTGTAGCAGTAATTAATGGCCTTATGCATAATTGAATCACATTAAGGCGGGTTAATTAAATTGAAGTGTGACAGTCAAAATCTTTTAACTGATGTCAATCACCACAATAATATAATACCACAGCCTCAAAGCAGATAAGGTCCAACAGTACACTTAACCTCTCATCCTCTGATCTATCCCTTTGAAAAGCTGCTGTTACTGGCAGATCCTAGACAGTGTAGTCATGGACTATCTTCAAAGTACAAATTAATGCAGAATTCTCTAAAAGGCTATATCGCATAATAGTGTAGCTGCAATAGAACATTAAGATGGCGGTCTCACTACATTGCTTGGGCCTATTTCGAATGTAATCGCAGCCAGAGAATCATTAGTGCGAGGCCATAGCAAAACTGCTGATGTATTAAAAGAGCCACACAAACATGCAGCACAGCCAGCCTTTAGCGCTGCTGGTGAGGGGCGTCGGCGCTGAGCAGAAGCCTCCTGCCCAACCCCACCACTCACGGCAGCCCACAGCAGCCCACAGCAGCCCGGGCCCTTGTTCTTAACACACAAGTGCATTTCCCCTTGTGATAAATTCCTCATGGCAGAATTCTCTCCTCGATGGCGGCGAGAGAGAGAGAAAGAGAGGGAGAGAGACAGGGAAGAGAAAAAAAGCAGTTTTGTGCTACTTTTTCCCCCCTCTTTCAAGTTTCTCGGTTATTAATTGAGATCATGAGTCAAAGCTTTCAGTGAAAGAGTAGGGCCAAGACAAGAAATACTTGAAGTTCTCCCTCTCATAAATATTCACGCCCAATATATTATGCATATTATTCTTAAAATACCACATAAAATGTGTTTTTTTGTGACTCCGTCTTAATTTTGCATATGCTTTTAAGTAGTGTACATTAAAAAGTAATCGCCATTAAATTGATGGCAGAGGCAGCTTTGGTTTTGTCAATCAAGCCGAAGCAAACCATCTCTGACACTCCTGTCTCCCGTCACTTACGCCCTGCACAGGCATCATTGTTGGCTTCAGCATTTGCGAATCAGCAGAAGCTCACCGTGGCAGCAGCACTTCAGACTGAGTAATGTGCCGTGGGCAAAGGTGAGGGGAACACAGAGGGGGAGCAGGGGGTGTGTGGTGCAGTGCAGGCCTAGTTCATGCTCCCCTGTTACAGTCAAAAGACCAACGATCCTGACGCCCCAACTCTATTTGTTAGACGTGACAATCATGTTCATTCTTTTTGTCATACGTTCCGGAGTGTAAAAAAAAAAAGTAATTGTCAGGGCTGTCGTGAAAAGTGGCAGCAGGAAGGAGAGGTAAAGAAAGAGAGAGAGAGAGAGAGAAAGAGTCATCTGCCATGTTTGGGAGCCAGTATTGATTAACGTCTAAGCTCTGATTGTGTGTCTTACTTAGGGCAGACACGGTTAATTTAACAGCATCCTGCTCCTGGGCCTCTCATCCCAGAACAGTGCCATAACACAGCAGCGGCATGTACACACACACACACACACACACATAAACACATAAACACACACACACACACACATAAACACACACACACAGATACTTATTGACTCGAACAGGTTTTATAATCAAACAGCATCACAACAAGGCTGGCCCCACGGGCCCGGTGCCTGTACACAATGACAGACACAGAGAATAACATATCATAGCCAGGAGTGTCGGCTGCTCCACAGCGTTTCCTGTGTCTCCCTGCATCCTCCGCGCAGCCCGCTCAATGCGCAGAGACCTCCGCGCTAATCTGCGCTAACGTCTCGGAACAGGAGGGGAGCGGGCGCTCAGCTACGCATTTCCCATGCAGCCCAGGCATGTAAGTCTTTAAGGGGTGGCCGTCTTTGATCTGAGCGATTTACGAGAGCTAATTATACAAACGGGATAATAACAATGGGAAAAAAACAAGGCAACTTGTGTGTGTGAGAGAGCGAGAGTGTGTGTGTATACCCTCCCTCTGTTTACAGGCACACAGTCAAGCCCTTAAGCGATTCTGCTCTTCCCTCATTCACACACACACACACACACACATATTCATGCCTAATTCTCAGTAGTGCCAAACAGGATTTCCTGCCGAAAAACACAACAACAACAACAAACAACAATAAAGGCCTTTGGATCGGGGAGGGGAAAAATGCATCATTATGCATAGTTATGTACAAATTCCTTAAAGTTGTTTGATGGAGACGCTGTGACTCTTTGATTTAATTGACTATGCCGATAGTACATCTGTGATTCATGATGGAATTATCATATCTTTTAGCCTGCGGGAAACAAAAACTGGTGAATTGAGGATCTTGTAACAATGATGGCGATGCGCTATGTAACACACTAAAGGGATTATCTGCTCATTTGCCTCATTTTCTCATTCCTCAAAAGACACATTGCTATCAACTCCCCAGGAAAGTTCTCTCACTTTTTAAAGGTTCACAATTAGGAGGCCAGGGATAACTAGCTCCTTTCTTCTCTGCCGGAAGTTCAGAAATCTCGTACAGTTGAAGAATACAAAACCTTAGATGTACTTGGAAAAGTAGGGACAACGGCTGTGAATTTTTCATGCGAAACAAAGCTTTTTCTGTCCAACTGAGAGAGAATGGAGATGAGTCATGGAGGGAACCCGCTATTAAGACGGAGTTTCGTCTCATGCATTAGTAGCGCATTCATTTTGGAATCACAGTCCTCGTTGAGTTCAAATAATGAGCATTTAATTATTGACAGCAGATGAATTTTTAACAAAGGCGCTGGGGTTTCACTTGGATGGACACATATGGAGAGGTATTAAAAAAGACACGCTGCGCTCCTGACCCAGAATACCCTCCCTCTCCGCTGCCTTCTGAAATGGACGCCCATGTTTCCCTTGCAGCCAGGGAACTACATGTGGCAGGACCCTTGCATATTCCCCCTGCCATATTGTCCTATCAACAAAACATCTGAGTGAGGCATCACCATTACAATTCACAACACTTCACACAAAATAGTCTCTATTTAATAAATGATGGGTTGATATGCCAGTTTATTTCTCCTTTTCACTGAACTTTTGTGTAGGGGGAAGTCATTGGTCATTTCACCAATAAAAAAGGATGTATCTTTTAGCGTCTCATCACTCCCGATTTTGACATGATGTCCCAGTTGACTTAAATGGAGTCTATACTTCAGACAGCATTATTTTAAATCTGCAGAAGCTCTAACTTGTGGCAGAGTGAGACAAGTGCTGTCTTACCTGATCTGTCTTGATAGGCCAGACAGTCTGACAGCCCTTTGAGAGCATTCATACCATGTACCATTCATAGTCCCTTTTGGTTCTATGAGTGACTACTGCTGCTGGGCATTGTGAAGGCACACTCAGGGGCCAGCTGAAGGCTTGTCTGCAGGACACCAAGAGAGAATCATCCTGTCATGGCAGGCAGGGGGGGCGCAAGCTTCCAGTGTTATCATACCCGAGCACCACCACCCGCAACACCCCACCCGTTGCCCCTCTATCCCCTTGCCATTCCCTTAAGTGCCCCCCGTCTCATGTGTTTGGAAATGCAAAAAGGCCCTGACATTAGGGGATGACAGCCAGTGAGAAAAGCTGAATTGGGAGAGTGGGCTCTTTTTGTGTGTGTTTGTGTGTGTATGCGTGTGTGTGTGTGTGTGTGTGTGTGTGTGTGTGTGTGTCTTTTGTCATCAGCTGGAATGGAGAGAAGGCGATGGTAGGGGTCTTTGGTATATTTACTTTTTAAACCCATTTTTTGTGTACACTGATATGAACTTGTTAAAAAGTAGTTTTTTTAATGAGTTTTAAGAAAAAGTTTTGTCAGCTTCTGTCCTAGAGTTCTGTTGGGATACAGAAAAAGCTGATGCGTCTGTACCAGATGTAAAAGTTTGTGCTCATTTGATAATCTGTGCATTTATATTTTGTACACGATCTTCCATAAGCAGGCCAGCGCTCCTCATAGTTCTCTCCCAGTCATCCTGGGACTATGCAGTCGTTTTATGGTTTCACCAGCACATGACATGCATCTTCTAACAGTTCAAAAAAGCAGGCAGTGGTTAAAAAGGAGGGGGAGAAAAAAAGAAAACAATTTCTCTGTTATTCTCAAAACTTCAAAAGCCTGGATCCTGGAAGTGCCCCAAAGCCAAATGATAATAGCTGTCCCAATCAGCATGATGAGGAGCTTCCTCCAGCTAGGCTGCTCTCACACAAACCTCCTCAGCGCTCGCAAATGGGTTTAAAATGCCAGTGTTTTACAGTGAAGCTCCCCCAGTAAATCAGAGGCCCATGCATTCCTGCACTCCGCTGCCAGTCCCCACTGCTGCAGCAGGGCCCTTTGTAGTGGCACCGTATATCTTCCACCCGAGATCCTGCACTGTGAGTGACCCACGCCAGCTGACATCTTAATTAAATCTTTAGGATCCCGTTAAACCCTTTTATTGGGCGGGAGAAATATGGGTTTGTTCTGGAGCCAGGAAGGTCACGTCGCCTCCCCGACGGCTTGCCGACGCTAGGCATATTGTATCCATATTTATCTGGGCCCCTGCTTGTTGTCTGTGTGTTTTTGTAATAAACATGCAGCGATTTCAGCATCGACACCCAGAGCCCTCGGGGCTCGGGGCTGTGGATGATCGTTTATTCACCCCCAATCCTCACAGGAGACCCCCCGCGTGGCCTCTGACAGCAGAGAAATGTCATTACAGAGCATAATGAATAATGAAATCCGCCCGCTCTGTGGCCACGTTTTTCAGCCTCGACTTTAATTAACACCACTGAAGGTCACTTAAGCGGCCCCTAATGAGATATTTTGCCACATTATTTGTGTTTTCCTCGTGTTTGATTGTGAAGCCAACTTCGACCACGTACCTGGTTTCAAAAGGAAAGTGTCTTCCCTTGATATGAAAGGGCAACGGCAGCAGAAATCGTTGCCTGTGTAACCATTAAAAAGTGTGGTTCCCCCTTCAAGCATAGGCAAAACAAAGACACTGATAAGTCATTGAAATTATAATAATGTTTAGTGAAAAGCCTGCTCCGTGATGCACTGCCATACCTTCACACAATGTACAATCAGGGGCTCATACACTACAATGTGAGACAGAGAGGGAATGTTGCGGATAATTTAGTCTTTTCACACACATCCGTCTCTGGTTTGAAAAAAAAATGTGTGAATCAAATCTCGAGAGAAAGATGAAAATGGTTGGCGGGAAAAACAGTCACACAAATGGCTTCTTTTTTTTTTCTCGCATTGCGCTGTGATTTTTATTTAAATTGTAAGTGATCACTCTGGCTTTTAGTTACAGCTGTCATCTCTCATTAATGTGCATTACAGAATTGCATCAAAGTGCACGAGGCTGCCTGTGATTAATTTATACAGCACTTCATATACATGGGAGCAAGATTTGCAGGTGCAGCAGACGCTGCATTGCTAAAGCAGAGCCAGTGTTTCAGACTAGGGTACAGCACTCCCCCGCACCTCTCCAGTCCTCCTCCGTTCACTAAGTACAGTATCCGTCCCAACAACTTCATTCCCGCACAATCCACAGGAACAAAAGGCACGGGGAATCCGTTGACGTTGCAGTGTTGTTCGACGACACTTAAGAAATCGGATTTTTCATTTACTGTCAATCACAGTCTGATTAAACCCAAACGACAATTTACTCCATTTTAACCTTGTGTCAACACCAATCAACGTCTGTAACCAAAATAATCAGTGCCCAATAGTCATGCCCATTTTGATCGGTACATCTGCAACTGGTGCCATTTACAGCCTGCTCTTCCCTGTACAGCAGGCGTAAAAAGGTTCATTATTCAATTGCCTGTGAAGAAGGTAAAAAAGAGTGTAGTCTGTTTTAATATGGCTTGTTTGTAAGTAATGTCACAATTACAGACTGGTATTAAGATAAACAATATCAGGATTATAGTTTTAATTTCATATGTGAAATATAGTCATAAATGTTTGTATTTCAGTTTTATGAAATTTTTTCACCCCATTATTGAAACATTTCCCAGTCTCAGTGCTTCCAGTTGTACTTTACCTAAGCTGTAGGTCACATTATGTAACATCACATCAATCCACATTGTAAACATTCAAATGTTCACATTTTCAAATGTCCACATGGAACCGTTTAAGATGCTAGAATGTCTTTGCTCTAGCTACCTGCCTCAACTGTCCATTGTATGCATTAGTCCTTTCACAGTCATGGCTTTTGAGTAGCATTTCAACATTTTCACTTAAGATTCTTTCTCAAGTCATTTTCATTATTCCCTCTCTGTTTACCTTTCTGCTCGACTATTCATTTCAGTACTGGCTTTCAAAAAAAAATTCCAGTTCAATTCACGTTTTTACATAACATTTGTTAACATTATATGAATTTTTTTCTTGTTCTCTTGTTGAACTCTTCTTTCAATATCACTTTACAATGAAAAGTGTTTTTCAAGTCTCTCACATTTCACATTTCTAAGCCACCATGTAAGCATTAAGTAAGATGTTGCAGTTCTCTCTCTTTCTCTCTCTCTATCTTTCTTCAACACAATTCAATCCAATTCAATTCAATGACCTTTGCTGGCATCACAATATGTCTTGCAAAATACAGAGTTTAGACATTGCTAATATAAATGCAGACAGCATACAGTATATGCATCTGAGTATTATGTGTGTGTGCAAATGTTGCCATGGACACCACGTGGATATAAGTGTGTATGGATATGCCTGGGTGGAACTCAGTGGATGTACACGTGTCCTCCATGTGAACTCTCTAGGCACTGTCCTTGACATCATGGCACCCTGGAGTGTGTTGTTTAGCTGCTGTTTGTACCTATACTAAGGTAGCACCTCCAGATGTTTTACATTTTGAGTGGGGAGTGCGTAGCCTTTTGAAATAGGTGTTTTAAAAGGTTTGATAATGGCCCCTTTCCCCCCCTTCCAGAGTAGAGCATTGCTACCTCTTTTGTGGCTGATAGCCCTTCGTGAAGTTGGCCAGAAAGTCACTGCTGTGAACCAGAACAAGTTTGTGTATCGTCATACAACCTGTCTGAGGAAGAGGAAGGCACAGCATTCGTCCTGAAGCTTTAAAGATGCAATATACTGTTTTTGCTGTCCAAACCAGAAATATAGATTTACAATAATAGTCTGGAAGCATGATCAAAAACTGTTTGGTATCTTTTGTGCATCTTGATTCTCTGTTGAAGGGTACCTTTTCAATTAGTACAAAAAATGTACATATGACAGCTTACACAAAAGTCCTTAGACAAAAGTCCCTTATAGGTGATGTGTACTGACCCACACATGCACTGTTGTATTCTCTGGACCTTCGTCATCAAGTTTGCATGAGCGCACACTCTTGAAAAGTCTTCACACCCTCACACCATGAGGCCCCCTCTTCTGCATTGGGTGGTCAGCGGATCGGAATAGTTGTTTATTATGAATGTGTCCATTTCAGAATGAATCCTTAATTAAGTAAGTTAGTTTAAGTAAGTAATTAAGTAATTAACTAATTACGTAGGCCAGACCTGGAAACAGGGGTACCAACACTGTGCAGATTCCCATGTTTACCATGTATGTGAGAAAGCGTATAATCCCGGCTGCCAATAACACATCACATACAACACCTGCCTTGGTGAAAACCTCAGTGACAGTGGAGGTTCACATGGCCTGAAGCAGCGCTGAGCCAGACCTGAGTGGGATTCTGTCTCCATGTCTGGAAGTTTGGCACGGGCTCTGATTAAACCCAGGGCCCTAAATCACACCCATTCAAATGGCCCCTGCAAACGGCTTCCAACGAGACCTTATTCGGCATGTGTGTAATTGGAGTGAACGTGTCAAAACCATCTCTGAACTGAGGCCCAGCTCAGTTGCATTCAGGTACACGCACACAAACACACACACACAGAAACACACACACACACACACACAGGCTCATGTTCTGGCCAGCCTGGGTCTCTGTCCAAGTCGGTGGAAACAGAGAGGTATTGTGCTTCTCCTTGAAGCCCAGTCTTAGTTTCTCTCTGTCTTTCTCTCTTTCTTTCTTTCTCTCTCCCAACCCCCCCTCTCTTTCACTCCCCCTCTTCCCAACCACTGAAATGAAGGCCATTCTTGTAACATTAAAGAGGAACCTGTGAATGCGCCTTTTAAGTGCCAAAAGAGTGAGATGTTTTTCAGATAACATCAAGCTGCTAATGATTTTAATAAGAGCTCTTTCTAGATTCATTTTTTATTTTTTTTGCACAGAATACATCACACTAAAACAAAATCAATGAGTAAGTTTAATTAGGGGCTTTTTAGACAGCCTCGGCAGCATCTTCCTCTGAGCTCTGCCGGCGCAGGGGATGCTGGGTTGTATTTTAACCAAGTTATTTGACATTTAGATGTAAGGGGGAATAAAAGGCAGGGAAACAGTAACAAACACAGGGACAGTTTTTGACAGTTCTTTGTCACACAGGAGAGAAGAAAGGGGCTGACTGTGAGATGGTACTTTGAAGCCCCGGAAATGTGTAATGAAAAATTTAAGCTACTAGAGAGAGAGAGATAGAGAGATGGAGAGAGAGAGAGAGAGAGAGAGAGGAAAAGGGGGGAGAAGTCGAGCTATTCATTTGGCTCTGCATACATTAGCGCTTGTAATTCAAAGGTTTTGCTATGTGTTTTTGTAATTTTGACTCTAATAAATATCTTAGAGAATTGCTTTGATATTCCAAGATTGTCTCTGTGGCTGGCATCCATTAAGAGCGAAGGGGGAAGGGGGAGCATCAGGAGCCTGGCTCTAATGAGAAGGTCATCTCTCTCTAATTATCACGGGCGGCTCAGACTCAGCCCATCAAAGGGGCCCCAGGAACGCGCCTGCTGCAGACAATGCTCTTCATTCACACACACACACACACACACACACACACACACGCACATCACCTCTCTCTCATATACACACACAGACATCACCCACCTCTCTTGCTCTCTTTCGCACATACACACAAACACACACCTCCCCTTCCCCTGTCTCCCACTCACACACCTCCCTCATCTGACTCATACACACACTCAATTGCAGTTTTACCTCACAGCATATTTTCTTCCTTTCTTTCATTGCCTTATTACTTACGTGTCTCCCTTTCCAAGAACATATAACAAATATTTACTCTTCATAAAAACATGCACAACTAGAAGGGCACTCAGAGAGCTCAGACCTCTGCCAATATCGCAATGTTAACGAAAGTGAAAATTAATTAGTGGACCCACCCTGTGATTCGGAGCTGCTCCAAGGTTCTTCCTTGGCCCATGCTACACGCCTACAACAAGTTTCATGAAAATGGGCCCGATAGTTCTCCCGGAATCCTGCTGACAAACAGACGGCTGGTAACAAAGTAATTGTTTTAAAAGTGTATGTTAACATTTTCTAACTTATTATTAAATAATTCCCCCACATTTTGAGGTTAAACTAAGCTCTAACGTGTATATATGTATTTCCTGTTGACATTAATGGAATTATATAATGATAATCATTTAGGCCACTTTAGCAGCTTTTGAAGGTTGATGAAATGAGTCATTAATAATCTGTAATGTATACTTTGGTGGTCCTTCTAACCAGCACACAAAGAACAATTAACATAATTGTGCTTGAAAGAATGTACATTTGTGTACATTTATCCTATGACTAATTAAACATTCATGACATCGTAAATATTTAAACACTAATTAATTATCCAGTAAAGCAACAATCAGCACATTATATAATGCTACATATGGCTGTCACATGAGAGAAACAGAGAAACAGAAGTTATTCACACTGATAATGCATAATTATCTTCACACACAAAACAACATGCATCTTTTCATGTGCAGATTTTCTAGCAAGAAAATAGCATTATTATGTATGCATGGACCATGAGGTAGAGCATTCTCCTCAGTATATTCCACGTGCTACAAACACATAGACTGCACTGATGAATCTCTCTGTTTGTGTGTGTGTGTGTGTTTGTGTCAGTGTGTGTTCTCTCCGTTAGCATCTTTTCCAGGCCAGAAGTTTGTCATGTTGCTTGAAATAAACATGGCGAGGAAGTATGGTTTGGTTGTACATTTTGTATCTGGAAATGTTTCCCATGTCAGTGTGCTCAGTGTGTCAGTCCTCCGTGTCCTTGCGCTCAGACTGGGCCTTCTGTGTAATCGTCAGCGGCACATAGGGGGTTGACTCTGCCGTGGTCACATGTTTGTGTGTACAGCCATTGCTCTGTGTGGTGACAGCTCTATGGTTAGATAGGTGGAGTGTTTGTATTGCAGATGTTTTGGGTGGAAGGGGGGGGGGGTTGGGGATTGGGGGCATGTGGGGGTTGGGGTTGGGGGAAGTGTGTGGTGAGGGGTGTGTGGTGGGGTCGAAAATAAACCTCCCTTCGTCACTCCCCTACATTTCTGCGTGAAAGTGGAGAAAGGGAGAGAGAGAGGGTGAGAGAGAGAGCAAGCCTGATTCTAATTACTGCCTGACAGATTCGTCCCGGGACAGCAGTGCTGTTTACACGTGAGAAAGTGATGTTCCCCCAGATCCGGCGCGCCGTTGAAGGATATGCCGTGCAGGAAACTCGAGGGCCCAAATTGTTCCACTTTATCAGCGGGGGTAATTTTACGAATCCACTGGCGTTAATCCTTCACAGGTCATTGGTTATCTTCATGGTGAAACGCCGGCCCAGTGGCAGAGAGAGCTCATTCTCTGCCTCTCCTCCACCGCTGCAAATGAGAAGAGGAGAGGAGACGACAGACTCAATCCATTCATGTTGCATTTATTTCAGAATAATTAAAATGTGTGTGTGTGTGTGTGTGTGTGTGTGTATGTGTGAGGAGTCTCAGGCCTTTGTGCAACGATGCCGAGAAACAAATGATAATTTATTTATAAGGAGAAAACAGGATTGGGAAAATAGCGCACACGTTTCATTATTAATGACATTTTTCAGGCAGTCTTAATTTATACAGTCCTGTGATTTTTTTCTCCAAGTGAGCCAGAGAATGAGGGGAGGGGGTGTCGGGGTGGAAATGTTTGCGTTGCTTTTTTTTTGGCATTGTGTTGATTTGTCAAAAGGATGGAATCCGCAGATCCACCCACACAAAGCCGAAGCGCCGCACACAATGAGTCTCATATGGACGGGCTGTCTGCCTCCACGTGGCGTCCCGAGTAAATTACTGCCTCCGAATTAATCTCGTTAAGAAGGGTCAGCCCTTGAATGCCATGGAGGCGCAGTCATTTGAGCAGAGGGGTCGGGGGGGGGGGGTTGTAGGCGACACCACCCTTGCCGCTGAGGCTGCTCATACAGTAAATGTGCACACGCAGAACACATGTGCGCGGCTGCTCCGGAGACCCTCAGTGAACTCTGAGGCGTGCTGCGGGGAGGCCCACCACTGTCATTGTTGTGCTGGATTCGGTGGTGGATGACTCAAGGCGATGACGCACGGAGCGCTGTGCTGCCTGTGCTGGGGAGAGAGAGAGAGGGGAAGAGAGAGAGAGTGAGAGAGAGCAAGAGAGAGAGAGAGAGGAAGAGATAGAGTGAGAGAGAAAGAGAGAGAGAGAGAGAGGAAGAGAGAGAGAGGCGTCGGTTTTGGAAGAAGCCACCATCAAAAGGGAGAAAGGGCCTTGTCTTGGGTTTTTCGTTGAAGTCTTTTTTAAGCGTCCCCGTGGTTGAAACAGAGATGAAAACATATTGACACACATGTGTGTAAGCAGACACAGACATACTCTTAAACAGCACACTCTCATCCTCCACAGGGGCTTTGACCTCCATAATCGTTGCCGTAGATGACAGTAATTCCCCTTTTACACAGAACTCTTCAAAAGTATTGCCTTTCTTTTCGCACTCGCACAATGCAAGATACTACTCTGACAATTTTCCACTCTAGTTCAGAGGTAAAAAAGAGGGCCTAAGAGAAAGCCAGAGAGCTCTGTGTTGTGTGTTGTTCCCCCCCTAGTAGAATAGTCATGTTTCCGCCTCACTTCCCCAACAGACTTATCAATCGACCGCCCCATCCTCCGTGAGTCGGCGACCTCTAATGGATTTCACATGACATCAGCGTCCAATCGCATGCGTGTTGAACCCCGGATACAACATGGCAGCCATTAGCCTCCTAGCAGCCCCAGCTGCTGCACACTGATGGAGAGGTCAGGACCACTGCGGGCCCAGGGCTGGCAGTGACTAGAATGTCGCGCATTGGCCGGTCCCCTGGGCTGCCCCCTCTGAGTGTATCCACTCTGACAACCGCCATCGCCTGAGCCACCCCCTCCAACAACACCACCCCCCACCCCCCCCATCCCGACGCGCCTATTATCATGAGGTCCTGTGAATACCGTGCATTCTGGAAAGTGGCACATAAAAGAATGATCAGGCAAAGCTTTCAGACAGAAGTCGTCCCCGTGATGGCTGGCTCTTTGTTGAACAAAATGGAAATGCTCCGGCGAGGGGTCGTACCTGTTGAAAGCCCCCGGCGGCGTCGGCGCAGCTCACAGATGGCATTATGTGCCTTATTATTTATACGGGCCTGTCAGCTAATATTGTATGTGTGTCTCGCCGGAGCACTTTCTGTCATCCTTGAAAGTCACGGCGCGAGGCACCCAAAAGTTACCCAGACGGGCCACTCACCGGGGACCTCCCTTTCTGAAGAATTCATACGCCGCCGCTATTGACATAATGCATCTGTGCCGGGTCCGATAGGCATTCTTTTTCATCTCATGCTCTTTTTCCTCGCTCTCATTCGCATTTTATTACGTTTCCATCTCGGGACCCCAGTGCTGCATTTTTAAAGAGCACATTTGAACCAGTCACTTCACATTCTTGCACGATCCAAATTGTTTTTGTACTCTATGCGTGCGAATGTCGCCAGGGTTTTTGCGTGCAAGCGCGTGCCGCTGAGAGGTTATTTTCAGCCGACTGCATGTCCCTCTAAATATGAAGTAAATTGTGAGCAAATGCAGTCATCTAAAGGATGATTGTGATTGCATTGAAAGCATCCATTCCCGTGCTGAGCATTTCTTTTTGTCCACCATCATTTGGCCTGCGAGTGATTGAATGTTTAATTGCTGTATCTAATATCACCCGAATGCATAGCTTTCTGCCACAAAAATCCAACCTGCACAAATCCCTCCCCAAGTGGAGAAAAAAATAGATAACTGCTTGGGAGAGGACTGGGTGTGAAAGGGTTAACAGCATTGTTCAGTCATCTGGAGCCAGCGACATTCTTTATGCAAGAGCGACCCCTGATTAGAGGGTGAGCTTTAATGGCAACTAATTAGCCAACCTCTTTAGCCCAGGCATAATGATCAAACGAGCTGTCACCCACTACCTGATACAATGATCCGCTCTGCTCTTGATATGATATTTTATTCCTCTGCAATTATGCTCCCCCCCAACACCCCCCACCCCCCCAGCTGTGGCACGTGTGTTTATTGCCTGGAGCACACATGTCAAATTAAAGAGCAGCTTATGCACCTGATATTTAATTATTGCCTGCTGCACTACTGTGCACAATGGGAAAATGTCAAAGCAGGCGATCTGCACTGAGCGCCAATCCATGCGCCTCTACACTACTGCACACATGCACCAATGAAATATGCACGAGCGCATGAAACCACACCATTTTCTCCTGAATATTAACTCGCTCAGGTCTCACTTTGGCTTCCTCTTTTTCTCGGTCATCTCCCCCATCAGACCTTTTGTTATTTCTGCATGCAAGGATTGGGAGGGTTTGCATCACCCACACAGGCCCACACCACGCAAGCTGTGCAAACTGCTGAAGTTACAGATATAAGTATTTGGGTACAGAAAGTTCTCTAGATGTCTTTCAAATTGTTATACATGAATATCTGTGTAGAATATTATCAAGTCTCAAAACACCTTGTGTACGTGTTCTTGTGCATTTTGTATTTTTCGTGATGAAGAACTGCCAGCTGTTACATATTCTCACTTATCTACAACATTGCTGAAAATAATTATTGGAAATTCAGCTAAATTGTTTACACTCTGCCCCCCATTATGTAAAAAGGAAATCATTGCCTGGTTGAACCCTTATGAAATAATATCATCTAAGGCTTAGAGGGAAAAAGTTTAGCATATGTTTTTAATGGTTCATGGTGGCAAGCCTTCACTGCGAGGCAAAGCTATAATTCAGATGATAATTCATTTATTTTTCCTAACCATGAAAGTTTTATTCTTCTTCAACCAGTATTTCAGATTCCCAAGCCGGCTGTACGTCCTCTCATGTTCTCAGTGTTATTTATGACTGTGTAAAATGTGATTCTGATTATAATTCTGTCTATAACACACTGTTTGTCCTCTCCTTAAGGATCTAAATAGCTCCTTTTTAATTGACTTATTCTTCCCATTTATTAAAACAGTATGTGGCGGTCAGAATGTTCAATTCCTCCCTTTCCTTTTTTGGATGAACCAACGGTGTTTCACAGAAATGTGTCGGTTTACTAATTACACACTTCTCTCAAGAAGTTTCGCATTTGGATCAGTCTCTGAGAATCTTCCTTTTTTTTTAACCTTTTCACCAGTGAAAGTAATGCGACAGATGACTTTCATATGCACAGAAAAGGCTCCGTGAAATGTTCTTTTTTACCTTTCACACACACACACCACAATGTTTTTATCTTCTCCTCTTCCCTCTGGAACTGCAAATTAGATTCAGAGATGGCAAGCATCTTTGTGCAGAATGGTACACAGAGGCCTCCCGGTTCTCTTTTAAATCCCCCACTGGAGATGCTCCTCTTTGAACCTCATACCCCCTGTGTTTTAAATGCCATTGTCAGGGCATGTTGGAGTTGTGTTTCTCCATCTTCAGAGACGTGATCACCCTGACAGCTCGACCATAGAGGCAGTAAACCCTTGTTGATTAGTGCTTATAGCATTGTCAAAACCCCGGTCCTTAAACAAGTTCATTTATTGGCTCCCCTTACTGCTTTATGTTGTCTGATGCTTTATGAATGTACAAATTAATACATTATTTGCTACAGCTGTAATACATTAGTGGGGAGTGGGTGGCATTCCTGTGTTGATTGACTTAAAGGCCCTCACCATGTGTTCTTGCTACAAGTGATAGATCTTCTGAGCAGTAGTGACTGCGCTCACAAGTGTGTGTGTGTGTGTGTTACTCTGCGTGTTTAGAGTCAGGTGTTTCTCCCTCAGGTGAGAAGAGTGAGGAGCTGGAGGGGTTCAGGGGTGCCACAGGGACAGAAAGCTGCTTCTCCTCTGGGGCATGACCTACACACATGGTCCTCTTGTCAGAGGGGGACCTCCTGGTCTCTGCTCTTCCCCTGAGGCAAGCCTAGGGGCATAAGGGCTTGTGACTGTCTTTCCAAATGCTCTACAGTCCAAATGAGTGCTGAGTTGGAGTCACAGCGATGTGGCATTTCTGTATTGTTATAATCCCCTGTGGTCACTTACTTATTTCCCACATATAATGTGAACACTACTTGATGTTAGTTTCATCATCATGGTTTTTAGGCTTGGTGAAGGGGCTTTTTAGTCTTCAGTCGAAGCTGTTCAGTTAGCTTTTGTAAATTAGTTCAAAAGAAATGTGTGATTGTTAGTGTCTAGGACGTCTAGCGTGTCTTGTAGGATACTTTTTTCTCTTTACACCACATTGCTGTGGATTTATGTCTGATGTTCATAGGAGTAACATTTTAACGCAAGATGAATATGTAATCAGCTGCAATGGAATAAGTACCTCTGTCATACCATCAACAGTATAAATTAGAGGACTGTTTTTATAAATTAGTGTTTGAGAGTTTTAATGTGAGAAATTGAAAAAATAAAAGACACTAATTATATGATCCATAAAAGTAATGAATAAAATTTTAGAAAACCGTTCTGAGGTGAAGTTACATCATCTGACGAAAGAATATAAATAATCATCCAGGAACATGTCATCTCTGATACATGTTGCCAGGTGCAACATTTTTCACCTCGTGAGGAAAATCACTGGATGTGGTTTAATGATCTGAAATATGGATGGACCTTCCGCAATCAGGCAATAGTTTTAAACGTGACTCTTTGCGAAGCCTACGCTTTTTACCTGCCAAAAGGTAAAAAAAAGTACAGTCCTCTCCATCTGAAATGCACAGTTACTTTAAAGGTATGTGTGATTTAGTTAGGTATGTTTTGTTCGGAAATAAATACATGCTCCAATAACTCCACGCTCCATACTGCAGCTAATGAAGCCAAACTTGTGAGATGACTTTGCCTTCACCTTCTTGTCCTTCAGTAGCCAGTGATTCAGTAGCTTGTGAATCATCATTAAGGAAGAGGCTGAGAGCCATGCCCTGTGCTCGGTTCTTGCATTAAGGAGCACCTCCCTCTCCCTCCTCCCAGCACCAGCACACATGAGAGGCTGGCGGGGAGAGCACCTGCTCGGTAGCTGTAGCACCGAGCGCTAGGCAATGGAGGTCTTCTCAGTGTGCCCCAGATGCCAATATAACACAGATGTCACGGTGTTGTTCCAAAACCACAATCACAACATATGGTAATTGCGGCGGAATTATTTTCTGGAAGGCTCCAAGAAGGCTGATAAAATAGAGAAGTCAGCTACCGCTGCCGTCCAGATCGAGGGCCCTGCCAAACCTAACTATATGAAATGTCAGTTACACGAGCGGGAGCCCACCAGGTAAAGCCATCAGCGGCAGTGATAGCCATCGCAATCTTAATGGCGAACGGAGGTGAATTATTCCGCAGATGTGCACTTGGAGATGTTAGTCTCCTTGCGAAAGTAGATTGTTTGCAATTCTCCGAGTGCATGCCCTGGATATCCTCCTGGCCAGCTAGGGTGGTGTGAATTTTAATACGCGCTGCACCGCACTCTGATAGATTTACCTGAGACAAAAGATGGCTTGGGAATTCAGACGGAGTGGGGCCGTAGGGGAAACATGATGGAAATGGATCACTTTGTCGAGTTTGTTAAGCGCTGTCGTAAACGTTCCCTTTTTAAGAATAACAACGAGAAGAGGGGGACGGGGAGAGGGGGTGGGGAGGGGACGGGGGGGTATTGAGAGGGATCTATCCTTCTGGGGTTTCTCAGACTTAACCATGACAGAATAGTTTCATATCAGTTCTCACATGATCAAATTATGATTGGAGAGAGCAGTGTGAAGAAGGAGAATGCACCCATGGGCCAGGAATAATAACGAGTTCGAGATTCCTCCACCCTGAGAATTGTCAGCGTCATTCCACAAATGAAGCATCAGTCCTTGAACAGCCCTTGAAATAAGTTATTGGTGTGTTCTATATGCACATTTGTGTTTGTGTGTGTGTGTGTGTTTGTGTGTTTTATCGGTGGTGTGAAAGCATGCAGCGCTTTTCTTGTCGTGTCTTTTCATTGCAAGCAGGACTGTGAAAGCATCAGCACATTTTTCCAGAGACATTTGTCGAGTGTTACAGCATGACATGTGGTCTTAAACGCTTAAGTACTTCTTCAAAAGCATTCACATTTGTGATACTTAGTGCTGAAAAGTCTGCATTTTCTCCAACCTCTTTTATGAAAAGTTTTGTACAGAATATTGATTCTTTTCACGGTTTTTAATCAAACTTTCAGACCAAAGCCATGTCACTACTTCTTATATAAGGGGCTAATCTTGTGTATTTTATTCACTGGATGATGTTGTACACTGACTGAGTGCTCATCATCATATGTGAAGCAAAGTGTGCAAGAACACTTGGACGAATATTCAGCTATTTGAGAAAATGTAATCTGTGTGTGTGTGTGTGTCTTAGAGCGAGAGAGAGAGAGAGAGAGAGAGAGAAGCATAGTGTGTGTGTGTGTGTGTGTGTGAGAGAGAGAGAGAAGCATAGTGTGTGTGTGTGTGAGAGAGAGAGAGAGAGAGAGAGAGAGAGAAGCATAGTGTGTGTGTGTGTGTGTGAGAGAGAGAGAGAGAGAAGCATAGTGTGTGTGTGTGTGTGTGTAATACCCTGCACTGCAGTGAGTGGAATGATCGTCTGTTTCTGCACAGCTGAATTTGGGCATTATCCATCCTTCTGGTCTAGGCCTGATGTCTGAAGTTGAAAATGAGCACTGTTCTGCTTCTGGAGACGTGTGTTTTTACAGACCAGAGGCTGCACATAAAAACACACGCGTCTGACCAAACGTACACACACACACACACACACACTCACATATATATACACTCCACATACATACATACGTACGTACATACATACATACATACATACATACATACATACACACACACACACACAAATACATACATACATACATACATACATACATACATACATACATACAAGAGTTCTGCCCAAAAATATACAACCATTTTCACATATACTCAGCATGTAATGTACGCAAGCATACACACATACTTCCCTTAGCTCATACGGGTTGAGGATTTGCGCTTCTCTACACGGCTTCTACTTTGATTTTCTGGCACCACCATCTGTTCATTTGTATATTGCACCCATTTAAATATGAAAAGAGAAAGACATGAGCATTTTATTTTTTAAATCATAATTTCCAATCAGTGATTCCATGGGATGTATGCATTTACAGGATACAACATATTTTAGAGTGGTATGTTGTGATATTGTTACAAAAAGCAGAAACTGGAGAATATAAATAAGTCAGTTACTGAATTAGAGTCACAGAATTTGTTTTATAACTGTCAAAAACTTCTAAATGGTCTAAACACGGTTTTAAACAATTCTTTGTCTTCTATATTTCAATTTCGTGTCAAATATTTGCTAAACATATTTACCTAAAGGAGAGATTATATTGCAGATTATGAATTACTACCTGTAGATATTACTCTGTAGATAATACAGAAAGTAGCCATCGTGTTCTAACAAGAATTACACATCTTCCAGAGCCCTGATCTTAACACAAACAAAAGTAAAAATGATAATCTCTAACCGATTAGTAGAACTCCCTGGTATTCATGACATGGCTGATCCTATTTAATCAGTCGGTAGTATGATTGCTTAATTAAACAAGTATTTAGCCGTATCAAAGCAGTTGTTAACCTCCCTATCTACCCATATCATATCATGCAGGGTCTGCTTGCCTTGCAGATAGTGGCTTGGGAGTAATTGGCTCAATGGTGGTATTGATCAGAGGGGTATGAAAATGCCATGAAAATGTCAATTGTTAAGTTCATTGATTAAGCAGTAAAGTTGGGGCAGCATGGGGGTGGGGGGTCCTCGGGAGGATTTTCTTTTGCCGTTGCAACATTGCGGAGTTAATAAAAAAAGAAACGGAGTCTAATGACGGCAAACGTAAATAAACATGTGATGCGATGGAGGGTGGGGGGGGGGGGTGGAGCCGTGTTGGTGTGTGAGCAAGGGAGAGAGACGGAGTGTGTGCACGCGTGCGCACGTGTGTGTGTGATGGTGACGGTGTATAGATGGCTCTCTTCATAAGGCCTGGGCGTATTGATCTGTGGAAATGAGGCTGCCGAAAAGAGGTGTTTGCCCATCAGGGAGTTTGCTGCTGGAGGCAGGAGGTCGTCTCACTTAAAAGGAACTCAGGTTATCAAGGCCCTTATCAAGACTCTTCATTTGCCTTTTAAAGCAGGTTAGAGGGATTAGGCCTGGCAGGCAGAAAGAGACCTGTTGTTTCTCTGAGGCTTACTTTACTCAGCACCAACCCCGCTGGTCACTCTCTCTGTCTCTCTTTCTCTCTCTCTCTCTCTCTCTCTTTCTATCTCTCTCTCTCTGTCTCTCTCTCTCTCTTTTTATATATCTCTCTCTCTCTGTCTCTTTTGTGAGTTGTAGAAGCAGTAAGAGAGAGAGAGAGAGAGAGAGAGAGAGAGAGAGAGAGAGAGATAAGACTATAAAAGAGACTGCAGCAGGGTATTTTAGAGCGAGACTGATTGATTCCGTTCTTTTTGTGACCTCCTTGGTTACTGTTGCTGTGTCACAGTGATGGACAAATAAACCGTAGACCTTATGAACTGACTAAAAACACCTGCAGTGGCAGGAATGAACATGCAATATGTGCATTGCTATGCTTATATTTATTATGCCCGTATGACATTTACAATTTCCATTTAACTATACATTTTCACATTTCACATTTATCTCCGCAACTGACTATTTTAACAATTGCATTATTTCTGCATTATGCATTATCTCTAAGTGTACATTCAGGGAATGTATTACGTAAGCTATTTGTGTGTGTGTGTGTGTGTGTGTGTGTGTGTGTGTGTGTGTGTGTGTGTGTGTGTGTGTGTGTGTGTGTGTGTGTGTGTGTGTGTGTGTGTGTGCGCATGCACAGGGAAGGGTGTGCATGTGTGTGTGACTCCTCTGAGGTTTGATGGAGTCATGCTGTATATTCTCTTTTGCCACACACCAACACGTAAACACACATAACACACACAACATCTGTACAACACCACATCGACAAAGCAGTCACAGGCAATTCAAGCTTCATGTCAGGTTTATCAGAAATGAAAAGTGAGAAAAAAATGCTTTCTCGCCTCGCCCCCCCCCCCCCTCCTCTCCAGCACGCCATCCCTTTGGCCAACACGCAGAGGTGTTGTTCGGCTTGATCAAACTTCAGCTCGTCGTCAGCCTAAATCGGAGGAGCACGCTGCTCTTTCCTCTGTTTGTGTTAGGCATAATGGGAGCTGACAGTGTTTGTGCTGAGTGTGTTAGGCGCATGTTGGTACTCTGCCTTTGTGTGTGTTTGACAGAGAAGGAGATCTGAGCTACGGTGTGAGAAAAAGGGGGAATGATATCAAGCTTTGTGGGGTGGGGGGGGGGGGGGGGGGGCGTGTAAGTGTGTGTGTGGTGGGGGGTGAGTGCTAAACATCTTTCTAAGCATGAAATGGGAAATTGCCTAAAATGTGGGTACAGCCCCCCCCACCTCACCCCCACCCCTCTGCTGCGGCAGCCCCAGTGTTTGCTCAGCGGAGAGTAAGGCCTGTTTGTTTTTAAGAGCATCGGGCGCTTCCTCCGCCACAAACTCACTCCTCGCCCCAACAGCCAACCAGCCCTCGCCCCACTATTAAGGCAGCGTGCAGAATGTGACGGTTTCAAAGAAACTTGTTCTTCTTTTAAATAGATGAGGGTTGAGCACCCCTCCACACACACGACCAACCATCTCTGGTAATTGCTTTCTCGTGACTGAGATGACTGTGGGTCCTAACATAAACTGTCTTGCATGGGCAAAGCCCCAAATAGTTGGACCGGAGCCTGCATCAGGGGGATTGGACCCAGGCTGATGATAAATAAACGGGCTCCAATTCATACACATAAAATGTCTTCTCTGTGCCCACTTAAATCCACCCTCTCTCCACTGTCCGTGCGTCTGGACGAACGGGCGAAAAAATGAAAATGAAAAAGAAATTTCGCCTTCTAGGAAGCTGCCTTTGATGTGCAATATTCTGTTTGATTTTCTCATTTTAAATTGCATGTGAATTATTCACATGGGCTGTTATGGGGTCCTCAGCAACAGTGTGCATATTGTTTAGTCGGGTTTAAGCCAGGGACCGGTGTGTGCTCCTTAAACTAGGAGTGAAGGAGGCCTAATAGAGAAGAAAGTGGAGGTGGAGATGTACACCCCACACGAACAAACACACACACACACACACACACACACACACATAGACACACACACATACACACACATACACACACACACACACACACACACACAAACACACACACACACACACATAGACACACACACACACACACACACACAAACACACACACACACACACACACACATAGACAGTAATCTCACAGATGCACACATACCCCACTTATGAAAAATGTAAGCCTGTGCAAATGTACATTTTCCAAAAACATTAACGATAGATAACAAAATATCTTGGTTTACACAGCATCACAAAATAGATATGACTGCCATGTTGGTCACTGAGAGTTCTGTTACACAAAAGCGATGTTGCACATATAAGTCAGTTTAAAGACCAGCACTTTAGATATGTTAATGTCGCTTTTTATGTTGGCGGTTTGTTAATGGTAAAATTCTGATCAATTTAAGCCACAAGCTCTTGGTGGGCATTATTGATTTAACAAAGACACAACGTGCGGTCTCTCCTCAGATGTCACCGCTTTCTGGCGGAGGACAACAGACATGAAAGCCTTAAAGAGGAGCACTCCGTGGAGGCAGGCGCGAAGAGACACAGTTAGATTAAATAATTATAGCCACACACCACCACGGGTGTGAAGAGGGAGAGCTGAGATTGTCACCTCCTGCTGTCTCAGCCTTTAATATTCTCACTGCACCACCACTGACATCCTGTCTTTGGGTGGAGACTAAAAAAAATAATAAAACAGAAAGGGAAAAGGCAAAGCTTTTCTACTATCAAAATGTTAAGGCAGTTGTCATAACAGTAGCTACCACATTTTTACTTTTTTTTTTCAAATGAGAAAGTTAGTTTGAGATGCAAGGACACAAGTGATAAGGGGACTGTCACATACATGATATGTTTAGAACCATCTATGACTGACTGATAATGTGAGAAATGGAATGTTTGCTTTGTTTAGACACCCTACACAGGAATACTGTTCAGTCTAGGAGGAACATAGCAGTTCAAATAGGTCGATGTCCTTATTGTGTAGAAACACCCATCAGGAAACAGGGGTGAGATTTCAAATTAGCCAACTTGCCATTGTTTGTTTCTAGCTTACAAGTTTAAGGATTTGGTCTGCCAGGTTCTCTGTCCATGAACTACCTAGTGTATAGACAACTATAGTATGTCCTTGATATTTGGTGCTTATGTCTAGAAACTGAAAAAGCCTTCACAAACATATTGGTGGTATGAATGAAGTCAGTTCATTGAAAGGAAGAGTTATTTATGGTACTAATCCCATGTCCGCTAACCATCTACAAACCAAGGCCACTTAAAGACAACTCTACTCCCTCATGCTCTGTGTCTCAGTCAGGAACCCTGGCTTGGAACCATAAAAGTAATTGGTAATTTGTAAGACGTTTAATACCTCACGACTCCCATAAGTTCACAATTACCGCTCTTTTGTCTAATTACTTTACACGATGATGATGATAATGAGGCCAGGGGCTTTGTTCTCTGGGCTTTGTTGTTCCCTGGTGTTAATGGAATGCCTTTAGATGAGAAATTGCCAAGAACTGGCATGTTAATCACAGGAGGGCGTTTGCGTGGGGCTTAGAAAACGATTATCACAATACCACCCACAATCCAATTTTAGATGTTTTACAACAACAAAGATGGGGAGTGCATATTTTACTATACATAGCCATGGCACAAAACCTTGGGTACAGCGAGCAAGTGGAAATTGGAAGTTTTCATTAAAGTCCTCCATTATTTATGACTCGCCGCATCTCTGGAGAGCCTCCCCAAATGAGTAAATAAATACCATTGTAGTGTACAACTAGTCTGCCCCACCGTTAAGTAAAATTTAATCCTTTCCATTAAGTGCAAAGTCGGCAAGCCTTTGAAGATAATTAGCGAACACGCTCTGGAATGTTGGCGGGGCTTGGCAGGTGCGTTTGATCAGTGACATCAGGCAAGATGAGCGTTGACAGGGGTGGGATGTCAGGGGGAGGGGGGCAGGGGAGGGTAGGAGGGAGGTGGGATGGCAAAGGAAGGAGGAGAGCTGCAAAGAGGGGAGGGGTGGGAGCAGAGTTTGACTCATCCAGTCAATTTTAGCATTTTTAACACAGAGTACAAAGAAAGAGCTCAAAGGCGACAGGAGGCGGCCCATGGATGGAAATCCTGCCTGGAACTGTAGCTTTTAATTGTGAACGCTACAGATTTAGATTGCCTGCACAATACAGATGGAGATGTCTCACTGTTCACTTCACTGAACTGCAGAAGTTCAAAAGAAAGCTTTAAGAACACAGCTTATTTTTATACAAAATCCATCTTTCTAGTGCATACAAATAGAATATATGACTCTCCTCTCCGATTTGCATTCTGTTATGAGTATCACAAGTCCCTTGGAAAGCTATTAAACTACTTTTTTCTCTCTCTCTCTCTCTCCAATTATGAGTGTTGATAATTACTCTGCTTTCCATTCTCTTTGCACAGATATAAAATGAAGAAAGTATGAAGTAAGCCAAGAAAGAAAAGTAAGATAACCCACTACCATGGCATGAGGATCATCCAGTGCAAGAAAAGGGCGAACAGCTTTAAATGTATTTGGGCCATTAATAATTGATGCCATTGTGAGAGGACTTCCAAAGGTGACATTAATGCACAATGGAGCCCAATTAAATTAGCAATCTGAGGCCTCATTTGCAGATGCCAGCAGCATAGTTTATATATAAATGCTAATATTTGAAAGTCAAATTTAAGTAGAAAAGGCTTGTAATAACTGTTAATTAACTCTTGTTATTTTTTTTCTCCTCCCCTTCGTCGACAAACTTAGGCTGCCTGAGCCATTCACAGGGTTCGTCTTTAAGATGTCGGACCACATAGATAAATTTCAAAGCTTGGAGTTATGCCTTTGAAGTGGCTGATCTCCGTAGATTACATATTATTTTAAGATCCCTTTGTTTAAAAATTCATTTTTATTATCCCTGCATGAAATGCCTGGCAATTCCCCACTCAGCCAACTATCAGTGCAATTAACATCTTCGATCGAGACCATATTCCTGATAATTAATACGGACTTTGTACCTCCCCTGTGATAGCTTGCAGGGTTTGATTCTTCCCGAGCAACTGTTCATTTGCAGAATCAGTTTCATCCTAATGAAAATGGAATCTGAAACTTTAATAAACAAGCCTTGACAGTCATAATAATAAAGACTTTGAAACAACACCAAGGCCAGCCCAACACGCAGCCTGCCTGAACTTGTGTAACGACATCAAACCAATTAAGCCTGATGATAAATATTAACACCAGTGGGTGTTGAAAGAATAAAAAAGTGTTTTTGAAAAGACTGTCATTAAAACTGTGTTGCAAAGGGCTGTGCAGGCAATGATAGAGACTTGCTCAAATGTAGCAGAAATTGATCTGCCTCTGCACCCAAACCCTGTTAGTCTATAAAAGTAAATGTATGATATCTTGGAGCACATATTTTTATTTCACATATCATGAACTTCAATGCCATCATTAATTTTCAGTGACTGGCATAAATTAACGCCTGACTATGAGATGCTATATCTAAAAGAGTGCCATCACATTTCAACTTATGTTGCATTTATGGTATATTTTTCAAATATATGTCAATCTCCTTCCCCCTTTTTTTATCTTTTACAGGGTGAAAATAAAGAAAACAAGGGAGTGGTTTTAAAACACCACGTTGTCATGTTGTCTCTTCGTGAATATGTGCACTCAGCTTCCCTGAGGAGATCTAAAGTGTTTTCACAACATCCTTGAATGCAGATCCCCAGAAACAAGAAGACTCAGAAGACCCAGAGCATGAAGCAAGTATCTCCTACCCAAAGACTTAAGGCTTTCTCAGCAGCACACGTTTCCCAGACCAAGGTCAAGGCTCCAAGGTCGTGCTTGGTGCTTTGTAAGGTTCATTCAGACCCGCAGTCTAGACCTGTGTTATGTGAGAGATTCAGTCAGCTCAGTGGATCACTTTGTGGTCAGAGAAACCTTTATTCCAATGAAAAGGGTTTTGTACCTGTTGCCAATGAATTGCTGCAGGGTTGCACACACAGATTCACCTACCACCATCTTGTTAAGACTGACAATTTTTTTTAAACTGTTCACAAAGGAAATACAATAGATTTCAGAAAGAAATGTTTTAAAAGTTATCCATGAATCTGGAATGGACACTGAGAATGTCACCTTCCCTCCATGAGGGTTTACACTAAGAATATGAGTATGCAACCTCTTCCTTCTATTTAGCTAAAAGACCTCATCAGCTGCACTGAGGTGGACTAACTAAAGGCGGGAATTGGGAATGTGACATTTACCAATCTGTTGGCAAACAGGTTGTGCATCAGTGAGAGACTTCACTAATCACTAGTAGAGAAGAGTAGTGTACCATCAATGCTAAAAGATTTGACATCCATAATTGTATCCCAAGGCCTGTTTTTTGCGTAAGGGAACCATCCCTCTTTGATAGATACTCATATCATGTTACAGGTTTGCCTCCATGGCCTGAAGAACCACGAACAAGTACATGTGTCAATGCTGCCTGTTGTTCCTTTGTCCATGTATTCCATGGACTTAATCTACAATAATTCCGCTATGTCTGCAGATATGACACAGGGGTCCAAATAAAAACCATCAAAATTGTCAAATAAAAAAGGCTAACCCCTTACCCTAACCTTAACATTTGCCATAACTATGTAGTTAACAGAGTTTCAAAAGATAGTTTCCATATAATCTGAGCATCTGTAGATAATCTATAGGGGACCACCACAATAAAGTGTAGCCAAAAGGCATGTGCAAAGTCATGTCATGTTTGTGACTAGATCTTGTACTCAATAGTGAAAGTTAGGGGAAAGATGATGATGGTGATCCATAGATAATATATCCGCTGATGCATTATATCTCTGGTATTATATCTCTCCTGGTCTACATTCCAACGGTAAATAAATAAAATATATCCGGGACTTGTTTCTGAGTTAACCCCACTTCCCTCAATTATACAAAGACGCATATTCAAAAGTGTGGGCGTATGACCGCTGCTAATACATTTGAGGCTCAACACAAGGCCTTTACCATCAGTGCTCCTTAATGGGGTCTCCGTGTTGAATTATCTATAGGTCTCTGTGATTCAAAAAGGACCATCAAAACCAAACTTGAGAGCTCTGTCTTGTAATTGAATAATACATTACATGTGGCAATTATTTTTGTCAAAGCCAGACCGAGAAATCAATAACCAGGGGATCAAATCAGCAACTGAGGAACCTCTGTCTCTACCCCCCTTGTGGCCAATTACATCATCACAGTTTAAACACCTGCACTATGCCGGCACATACTGGACTCAGAGAACTGTGAGCATGGTCCAAGGATAAAGGAGAAAAAAAGATGAAATGATGCCTATTACAAGGGATGAAACTTAGCACAGTGTATGTTGCCTGTAAGAGTGTGTTTTCTGTATGCATTCCTGTATACATATCTCTTCAGTGATAACCTTGCATACCATACCATATTTACTATTACTACTACAGTATTGTACACTGGGATAGATCAAGATATGTTCCTAAATGCAGTGTGATGGGAAAGCAGTGTATCTTTGTTGAGATAATGCGTGCGGGTTGTGCAGCCTGACCTGGAGTTATCAATTATTCAGGCTCTGTTTTGCTCCGGGCTGTATCTCCACATGAAATGTAAGGGTTTCATAAAGAGGAATTTAAGGAATCCTGTGAAATCAAGTTTCAGGTTTGGGACAGAGCATTCCACAAAAAAAAAAATAAGAAACACCCAAGATACAGTTTTGACAACTGTTCCCTTGGCTTGTTGAAACGTAACACCCAAGCGTAGTGGATGACTTGCTTGTATTTCGAATGCAGTTTGCTTTTGTCTGAAATATTCACGGCTATTAAAAAGCCAGATATCAAGTCTCATTAAATGTTGATTTGGCTTGTGGGTGAAAAGAACACTGGCTACATCAAAGGCAAGCTCTGTCCAGTGAATACTAATCAGAGAGGCTGCTGCCCACCATCTCCAGTGCGAGGGCCATTTCCTGGCATCCTCAGTGCCATCTCAGTAACGCTTCATGTTACAGCCTGCTTATTACAGAGTAAGTACCTGTTAAGAATGGCATAAGAAAAAATAAGTAAAAAAGTATGTAAAGGGTATGATTGTAGAAGTATGTGGTTATTACTAGGTAATCTACAAATATTTTTCAAATGAGGCAAGTGATGTCGAACTATAATATCAAATTCATTGTACATATTAAAGTAATTATAAATTACTTTAAGTTACTTACAAGGGACATCCGGGTAACAACATGGTCATCTACTTTAATTCAAGGCTATGTAACAGGATAAGTAACTGTAAAATACAGTGTAAGAAAAAATAAGTACAGGGTGTGATTGTAGAAGTATTCTCAAAAAGTAATTACATGTTACTTATAATTACTTACAAGGGGCATCCTATTTAGAACATGGCCAAATACTTTTTGCTATACTATTTGTATAACAAGTTACAGCAGCCCCTCCCAGGAAATGGCTCCAATGTTCCTGGACCAGACTAATAATTGCATTTGTAGATCATTTACTGACTGATAGGATTATATATGGCCTATACTGAGGCATTGTACGAAGCTGATCAAACAGGCTGATAAATAAATTAAAGTTCATAATTTTCTCACATGCGTATCGCAGTGCAGTGATGTCTTTCCCTTTGTCCTACTTTCTCGAGTCATCAGTATGAGGGGCCGTCTAGGACATAACTATTGAGACACTCTCACACTCACTACTGAGACACTCTCACACATACTAATGAAACACTCTTACATTCACTACTGAAACGCTCTCACACTCACTACTGAAACACACTAGTGAGTCTCGACTCTTGATTGTGGAATTGTAAGATTGTTGCTAGTTTCGCCGCAACAACCAGCACTATATCTAACTTCACAAAAGTGTTGTTTGAAATGTGTTTGAAGGAATACTTTCCTACTTCGAGGAGCTTCCTACAATGCTTGACAGATAGCCAACGTAGTGGGACTGAAAACTATATCTAGACGTAAGGTGTAACGTAACTGAGGTAACTGACGACCTTGACCTTGAAATTTCATTCATACATACTACTGAAACGCTCTTACACTCACTATTGAAACGCTCTTACACTCACTATTGAAACGCTCTCACGGTCACTACTGAAATTACGCTTGCACATCCTCATGTAAGAGCATACATGCATATAACTGAAAAGCGTATACATACACATTTGAAACATTTATACAAATATATGTGAAACACTTGCACATGTATCTAAACTTTTTCTATCTTTGTATGAATGTATGAGTGTTCAACGATATATATATATATATACTGCATTTTCATATGTGCATGCATGAGTGTTTCAGATAGATACGTATAAATGTTTCACTTGTATGCATGTAAGCATTTCATATGTATGTGTATATGACACAGAGGTATGTATGTATGCGTGTGTGTTTCTCATATGTATGTGTAAGTGTTTCAGACGAGTATGTATAAGGTTTTATATATGAGCGTGCATAGGTTTACAGAGTATGTATGTATGTGTGAGTGTTTCAGTAGTGAGTGTGAGAGCGTTTCACTAGTGAATGTAAGAGTGTTTCATTAGTATGTGTGAAAGTGTCTCAGTAGTGAGTGTGAGAGTGTCTCAATAGTTATGTCCTAGACGGCCCCTCATACATCAGCCTTACCTTTGGCACCAGTCATCATCTTCACACATTGGGTTCTCAGCATTCAATTCCTTTTATTTCTTTAAGATGCTTTTGACAACCCAGAAAATAAATTACATGTGCAATCTACAGGCTTTAACCCTTCAGTGGGTATGGTTACACTGGTGTGTTTAGGATGCTCTAAAATAAATAAATATAAATTGAAGAGTAGCCAAGTACTCTTGACTTTCCAATAACAGTTCTAGTGACTTTCCAAAGTTTCCCCAAAGCACTGTATAATACAGGCTGTGTGTGCTTAGTATATCTACTCTCCTGTAACTATCTGCCAAGTATAGAGTAACAAAAACTGTGCTGCCTGTAAAGTGAAATGTAGTTAGTACCCTCTACTTTCCTGTTAGTACCCTCTACTTTCCTGTGACTGTCTGCTAAGTACAGTGTTTAGCTTAGTACCCTCTACCTTCCTGTAACTTTCGCCACCGTACAGTGTAAGCTAATATAGGCTGTAACTATCCTGTATAGCTCAATACCCTCTTCTTTCCAATAACTTCTCATAAGCACAGTGTAAAAAGGGGCTGTAAACTGAAGTGGAGCGCACCACCCTCACTTTTATTTGATTTGCCAGGAACAGTCTAATGTAGACTTTGCAGGCTGTAAACTGAGGTTCATCTTCTTACCCCCTACTTATACCTGTAACTTTCCTCAAAGTACAGTCTAAAATGGCAGCGTGGGCTGAAAATGAAAGTTTTCTTCAGTACCCTCAACTTTGGAACTTTGTAACTATTCTAGCCCTTGGACACAGGTTGGATTGATTGGGTTCATCTGTGTGGTAGAGGACTATAAATAAAGAGCTGAAAATGTGTTCTGTAATGTCTTATATTTGACAAATGCATTTATGCACTGACCAAGCTCACAAGTGGTGTTAACACAGGATATTTCTAAATGACTCACATTAGCAAACTTGATACACAGTAGCCTAAACCCTCAAATGGCTAAATTGCCAGAAGAAACAGGATTTAAATGCTAGCATACACTCACGCTACTGCACTCACAAAGGTTGTACTTTCAATTCAATTCAATTAAATTAAATTGTATTTATATAGTGCCAAGACAATAGAATTGTCTCAAGGCACTTTACAGAGCCCAGTGCCTTGACCCCCTTAGAGCAAGCGCAATGGTGACAGGGGAAGAAACCTTAAGCAGAACCGCGGCAAATAAGGGGGGACCCATCTGCTTGAGGTCTACAAATAAATATAAACCTCTACACAAACGTAACTGAACTTAAAGACAACATGTTATAACCTAATTATCTACATAATAGGGAAGAGACTTAGGCTACTCGTGTAACATGTCAGGTTAAATAGCTAGCTACATAATAGAGTTAGCACGCTGATCGCACTAGAACGTTAACAATGGAAAATTTATTACAATGACAGTTACACCTGATAGCTACATGAACGCAATTTAACCTTAACTAAAGACACGTTAACCTAATTATCCAAACTGTTCTGCAGTACCCCAACACAAGGGGGAAAGACAAGACCGCATATTCCCTGTGCACTCGATATGTAGTTGAGCATATATATGTTTATTTTCTTCTTCACTATAACAATGACATTAACTGTATTATTAACAGGATGTCACTTATAAGTAATCTTCAGTAGGCCTAATATGCAATTACTTTTAGAAAAACAATGAAATCAAAAGCATTTATACTTTATTTGTAAAATGTTTGTAATTTACCAAGTAATAACCACTTACTTCTACAATCATAACCTGTACTTATTTTTTTCTTACACTGTACTTTACAGTTACTTATCCTGTTAAATAGCTTATAACAAAAGTACATGACCTTGTCATTACCAGGATGTCCTTTGTAATCATTTTAAATAACTAATAACACAATCATACCCTTTACTTACTCTTTACTTATTTTCATGCCTTAACTAACAGGTACTTAACCTGTAATTAGCAGGAAGTAATTTAAGTGATACCTCCAACTCTTGTTAATCAGAAGTAGCCTCACACATACCACTGAGAACACATATTCATTTTCAATGGAAAAAAGCCAAAAGAGTAGAAATGGTATTTGTGGTAATTCACCAAAGGACAGTTATCGTGTGACAGCAAGTAAGAATAGTCTACACACAGTGTGGCACAATGCAGAAGATGGTGTGAGGTTTTAAACACTGTTGTGCCCTTCTTTTGTATGTCCTTTACCAACATGTGAAATGACTGGTGCTTTTCCTTACCCCTGAAAGTCAAATAATGGCAAATCTGAGTTAAAGTTTTACTTTAATCAGGCATACCCAAATGCTTTTCAAGCAGCTCCTGAATGTCCAGTTAGGGCAGTCAGATTGAAAACGTATCTTGTTAGGACTTCTGACTAAGGGCAAGATACGTCCTTTGAAGCACTAAAGGATGATTTTATAAACTTTCTCTACTTTACTCAAAGCTAACTTTCACTCTGGAGGTTGAAGTGTGATGTCCTGGCCAGGAAACCCAGGGGTAAAACTCAGGAGCCTTGTTTACCCTCTGCTCCAGTAGGCATGGCATCACCACCTAGTTCCCAACCACGGCCACAAATGTCTCACCTGAAGATTAATTATCAACCGTTCTTTAACTGCTGTAGTCTCCATTATGGTTTAAACCCAGCTCTTTTGCTACACATGAATGACCCATCTCACCCTTAGGCTGGTACACAGTAAAAAACTAAAAGAAACATAACTGCGCCTAGCCCACCTGGTTGGAGCTTTGGCTAATGTGATAAAGGCTACAATTGTTTACTGGAGGCACAACGGAGGCTTTTGGGTCGAGACTCCAATTCTGACATTCCAACCCATGGAGCGACAGAGACAGTGGAGGCATCCCATCACCAAGGTAGAGGACAGCAGGTCACTTCGGCGTGCCAGGGTGGTGAACCAGGGAGAGGCAAAGCGCAGCGCTCATGAAATAAAAACCCTGAGCAGGGCTGCAGCACTGCGCAACTCTGATGTGGAGAGAGAGCGAGCAGTGCTGGAGAGAGTCTTAGAGAAGGTTAGAACATCCACAGGCTACTTGAATGAAGACATGCACAACCAAAGAACTTAACATCAAAAGAACCTGTAGGGGTTTTTTTTCCTTCTCTTGTAGCTTTTTCTATGTGGTGTGTTAGCTTTGCATATTTTATGACATCTCCCTCCACATTCCGGCTCCTTTTTTTTGTTGAATTGGGCTGGGACCTGGCCCCAAAACTCTGAACCAAAAGATTTGTTTGTTGTTTTGCTTGTTTTTCCTACTCAGCTTTGAACCTTGCGCTGGTAGAATATCAATTGTTTCTAGCACTTTCTAGCAGGATGTCTGTGCGAACAAGTGGGCATCCCCTTTAGCCTGCACCAGCCTGTGTCTGAGCCGTGCCCAGAAGGGCAAAAGAAGAAAGCAAGTGTAAAAGTCAGGGCTGGTGTCTCCACATAAAAGAATCAAAGTGACCTATAGTCCCGTCCAGCCCTTTAAAGAAATGGATGACAATCAAAAGGACAAATGTGCTGGCCGTCCCATGCGAGGGGTGGACTGAATGTGAAACAGCCCACCAGTTCTGTGATGTCTTTGACCTGCCAGTTCAAAGCCTCCCGTGAACCTTTGGACCTCGCCCCGTGCGCGCCTCAAACAAAGGCTTTGTTCATAATAAACTAAAACAGGGCACATTGTTCCTTTGAGCTGGGCTGAACCTAAAAAAAGCTAAACTCTCAAACAGCATACCTGAGGTAACCTGAGCAGACCCATGCAACAAAAAAACAGCGCTTTATCAGACCGGATGAGATGCAACATATCATCTCGTATTCGTCCTCTGTTGAATGTGAACCAAATTCACCCTTTTATTTATTTTTTCTGTATACCAATCTCTAGATGTATTTGCTGTGTGGGAGTGCTTTCACTTACAAACAGTGGAGATTTTTCTCTCTCTCTGTGTGTGATTGAACTTCTCTGTCAGGTCCTTCTTTCCATATCAGAGTCAACGATTTCGGTGTTAGACAAACTTTTCAGCTGGAACGACTGACAGGATGGGTTTGAGAGAGAGAGAGAGTAAAGAACATAAATCATCCGGATAATCAAGAGATTCATATGCAGAAAAGTAAATCCTTGTTCCTGTTTGATCTCACCGGTGTTGAGCATAAATATCTGAGGCGGCCTCACAACGGTGGACATTCATCAAAATACCTGTCATAACAAAACTGACAGTCTCGGGCCAGTCGGAGATACATCAGAGATTCCCTCTCAGATTGTGGATAATCTTCCAACAACTCGTATCCATGCAACGGGTCTACATGCCCGAGACATCAAACTTCCATCTGGTTAAATTCCATCCACCCAGGTCTTATAAAAATGTATAAAACTGAGCACATGGTTGGCTGCCTGTTGCAAACATAACCTATAGCCTTCCCCTGAAGCAACAGACTCTCTCACAAGTGGAGCTTTGTGAGGCGGCACACAAACGCACCTCTGTGTTGCTACAGTGACAGCTTGTGTGGAAACGTACCACGGCACAACACATGAGCATGGATTTTGTGCTCGCTTCGCTTTGGGGTCTGGTGTGGCCGCGTGGAGCTGTGGCACGGAGAGAGGCAGGAGGCGGTGAGCCTCCCGGTGATAGTTAGCCGTGTCAAAGGAGAGCCGAGACCAGGAGAGTCAGCTCATGGAGCCTCCTCTGTTCTTCCAGAGACACTGGGGAAAGGAGAGGGTTTGATGTTAAAAGTGTGGCTGGGAGACAATACGGCGTGTGATCATCCAAGCTGTTTGGTGTGTGCAGAATACAGTCGGGTTAGGTAGCACACACCCAGCGCTAATGGTGACTTCAGTCAGTGTATGGAGAAGCCCAGTCCCCTAGCACTGTTTGTTGTGTTGACTCTATGTAGTGCAACTCTTCTTCAGAGACAGAAAAGAATCAGGTTACTCAGTGAACATAGTGTAACTGACAGTTGTTCATACCAGCGGTTGCGTGCTGGCAATGAAACAAACACTTCTTCAACTCACTAAAGCCCTGTACATTCCATTAGAGTCACTGAAATACTTAGCCATGAGCACATATTAGGAAACTAATATAATAGCTGGACCACACTACTGGGACTGTTCCTTAGTCCCAGCAGCTGTGGTTACTTGATCATGTCAGTGTTTTTTTCCCCCACAACAGGAGAGTCAAAGCATTACAACCCTTTCATGCCAAACTCAAGTCCTAATGAGATCACTGACAGTTAGGCTTGAAAACATCAATATGTCCCTTATCAAGCACCCTGTTTGAGCCACCTCCCATCAATTACAGTTAATGCAGAGCAGCGGACTTAAGCATGGCACAGTTGGGACGTATATACATAGTAAAGTAGTCTGCTTTGCACTACTGAGTGTGGAATGCGTTCCAGCGGATGCCCATGGAAGGAGTCTTCAGAGGGCAGCATCAGAGACCCTCACAACGCCGGCCTTCACAAGTCTGTTTAATGTTGCCCTAAGAATATCCAGCCCCTATGATAAATGGCCTCTTATGTTGATTGCTTGTGTGGGTGTGATAGACGTAGCCGCATCTCTCTTCCAGGCTGGTGGAGGGGGTTGCTCCCCCCCTACCCCACCCCACCCCACCCCACCCCCCACACACTCACCGCTGTCCACACAGATGCACACTTACACACTCACTCATAGCGGCATTTCAGATGTCTCATACTGTAGCACTCAACACAGCACAAAGCGGCAACTGTTTTCAGTTGCCAGGTAAACACAGTTGTAGAAGTTCATGAAATATAAATATTTCTGTAGGTTTGCAATTAATCCATTTCCAAGCCAAGCCAATCTAATTCATAAACGAGATTCAAGAGGAATTCATGCAAAATTGAAATTTCAACTATAGAGTCCACTGTCTGGATTTAATTCCTTATTTTAAAGAGTTTGCATTGAATCACCAGCAGAACGGTTGGTAGGTGTCTGTGAATTGTGAGAAATAAATAACTGAAAATATTTTATTATGGCTAATTATTTGGATACACTTTTTGGGAGGAGAAGTAACGTCACAATGGAAAGTGAGAAACACCAGAACTAATTTCACAGGTGGAGCTGGATTGAATGGGTTTTTTGTATTCATTTTTGGCATGAAAAACACAATCTTCCAAATTTCAAGAGCTGTCCTTACCTGTCATAGTTGAGAAATGGGCACAAAAATCCCATTCACTGCACAAAGCACAAAGTATCCCAAATCTTCACCAGAGCCACTCAAGAGAAATTCTGAATGACAGTTTGAAACACAATTAGCTAAAAGCCTCTACAAGGCATCAACTATTTCCTACAAATGCATGAAGAAATTAATCCAGTACTCTATAAATTATTACAGATCATAAACAGTGGCAAATATTTTCCAAACGGTATGTTTAATCCTTGGTCGGTTCTAAAAAGCAAACTGCACATTCCCATAGTTCTTTGCTACCATCTTGTGACCACAGATAGAATCGCCTGTCTCAAAAAAGCAACTTCTGTAATCTTGTGTGTGGGGGGACCTTGAAATATATTTAAAATGTATTATAATAATTGTATGATTTATAGGAATTATCAAACAAGCAGGTCAACAACTAGTTTAGAATCTGAAATGCCTCATTTAAAGGTAGATATAGACTATACCCAGTAATATCTCCACTTACTGTTGTGTATCATTTTTTTCAGAGACTGGGAAATTTATAAGGTATGAATTCAGTCTGAAAGAAAGATATTTATTATTAATTAAGCAAAGAAATCTCATCATTATTTCATAAAGTAATCCTATACAATCCATGCATACGGCACCCACCACCTCTGTATTTTTACTATGCTTTGAATGAAATCATCTTTTTATTTCAGCACAATTAAAGGCCACGGGTTATGTACCTTTTAAATTTAATGCCATGCGTACAACTCATCTGAAAATCTTGAAAGTCTTTGGCAAACTTCACTTGGAGGAAATCTAGATCAAATACAAAAGTTTCATTACTACTGGCATGGAGGAAGAAAAATTAGAATTATGTTAAATTAAACCCAGAGGACCTCTGTGAGAGTGTACACCATAGCACATTATGAATATAATATGAATGTGTTCTATAATTGACTAGGTTCCCTCCACTTGAGTAAAGCAGGGAGACTGAGTAGAATGGAATGTGCTCTGCTTGTAGTCGTCAGTTGATGGCTAGAACTGAGAATAATAACATACTGTAAAACTCTGATGGAATTAAAGGCCTTCTGACTGACTTTCTTGCCATCAAATGCATGTTTTTAATGGCAGATATAGTGAGAGCTCAATGGCCATTGTTTTTCCAATAGTTGTAATAATTGTAAGAACAGTTGGCAAATGGTAAATGGCAAATAATATAAAACAGAATGACATGCACAGAACTCCTTAGGCTTGATTTAGTTTTTTCAAAATTGGTAAAAATACAGCTTTTATCAATATCCATACTAAAGCATTAAAGTATTACTTTTGGGGCTCTACTAAACTTAGAGGAGAACACTCATATAGTAATCTAAAATCTTAACAAACAGCAGTTAATTTCATTGAAATAGTTGTATTAGTTCATTTTTATATTCTTCACCTCTTATGCACCAATTTACAGACATATTTGTGTTGTTAAGATGAAAATGAATCCCCATTCATCTTTCTGAATAGCTTAGCCTACTTTGTGTCTTAGTTCAGTATATGGTGGAGGTAACCATCTATGACCAGTGGACTGAGATAGTCATGCTAATCTTCATACAGAAAATACAGCTTCAGTGCATTTCATATATATATATAAACAGTCAGTGAAATTCTGACATTTTTAAATGCCAAATTTTATATGAGCAGCAGTAAAATATTCCAGTAGATTGTCTTCAAGCAAAGGCATGAACATTTATCTCTAACTCCCAGTGCTGGACAGACTCACATCTATGTCCATGCATGCATACTTCCAAGACCACGTGATTTGAAGACCCAATATGTACTGTATATTAAATACATATAAAATTATATTGATACATAGAAAGGTTTAAAGGAATCTATGGTCCAAGCCAAAGGTAAGCATTCTCAAACAACATCAGCAAAGCATAGAGTTTATGATAACAAAAAAGATTTCCCAGTTTATGTGTACTGTGTTGGCCGGCAGATATGCTGATGTTTGAAGATATGTATTGGATTGCAGTGCTTTTATATTATGTGTTATTATGTATGATGAGAGGATTGGGTTGTTTGTATATGTGGTAGATGAAAGGGATAGTTTGGTGACAAAAATGATGAAGGATGATTCAGGCACAGACACACACATACACACACAAATGCCTAATCTGAACTCTGCCTTTCTGTATATGCCGATAACTATTATTATAACAAATAGGCTATGATGGCCTGGCAAGAGGATACGGTGGGTAGGATACAGGAGTGCAGTAGAATTGTTTACTGTGAGGACCAAACAGCATCTGACTGCAAAATTACTCGAAACAGTTTTGCCTGTCCTGCACCACATGAGGGCAATGTTGCACAGTCTTGTATTGATAATCATGTTTGATCGTAGTCAACTCAGATGGATAAGGCAAATTCAAGAGGGTATGTTTCTTTGGGCTATGGACACTAACCGCATTAAATTCATTGTTGGAATCACTTATGATGTCCTCCCAACTCTGCAGAACCTCAGTCAGTAGGTGGAGGGAACAAGGTTGGCTAGCACACACAAGACCAGTGGAGATAGGTGTTGAAGTACTTGCCTGCGACAGTGAGAGGATTCGCTGCTGTGGGAAGTCCCCAACCAATAGCTCAAGAAATGTAACATCTTTTCCTGTGTTTAACTAAAATTACTTCCCAGATTTGTGCAATGTGTGCACTTGTTTTTTTCGACTGTTTTTTTGTGGTGTGAATACCCAATTTGTAAATGTAAATGCTACTTACTTCAAAAATGTCTGTATAGGGAGTGTCACAAATAAATACAGCGACAAGAAAGCGACTTGACATTTCGATAAATACACTGTAAATAGGTACCTCCATTACCTTGTGTTCTTCCCGTTTTATTTTATTAGGGAGGCTACTATCAACTTAATTTGATACATAAAGTTTCACTACATTGAATGGGGCCAATTTCTTAAGTAACATCAGCGTCAAGCTTGCGTCACTGAAACGTTAACGTTCACCCAGTCATCGTCAAGGGCTGATGCACAGTAAAAATATGAGGTCAGGAGACATTTGTCAGAACAGCGTTGAGCGCACAGTGAAGCATCTAAGGCCACAGGAGTGACTAAACTCCCTCTCTTCTGTCACTTTGACTGGCTATCCCATCCTTCCTTTCATCCCAGCAATAAGAATTCTCCAGATGCCAATTACACAGGACTAATTGCCCAACCACATGATGTGGTGCTATAAGAGGTTTGATATTTGGTGCCTACTACAGTGAACTTAGCTACTTTAGTCTACATTGATAGTCATCTTAAAACAATGACAAAGGCAACACAGTTGCATTTTCACAATAATTCATTTTCAGATGTGCACACACCAGACAATGCACTGGCTTGGTACCACCTAATGGAAGAGCTCTAACCATCGCAGTTACCCACAACATGAGGGGGCTATGGCCATTACCTTGATAAGCATCATTATTCATCTGAATGAACACACCCGTCAGTGCCCACAGCCTGTGGATTGAGAATATATAATAGGCCTCCTCATCTCCACAGCATTCTCCCCTTAATCTCTCCCAGCTCTCACCTCAGAGAGACTAACCAGGCCACTAATGAGGTCACAGTCCCAGACTCTCATCACTGGACAAACAAAAGACTTGTCTCTGGGAATAAGAGTGGGGCTTTTGGTCAAATCCTCTAATGTTTTCAGGGAAACCTCAGCAGCGATGTCCCATAAAAATCAGATGAGATCTTGTTGTAAGAATGAAATAACGCATCTGTCTTTGGGCTGAATGAAATATCTGATGGACAGATTTGAGACTGGCTAAAAAAAGTCTTTATAGACATATTTGTGTCTGGAAATATATGTTCCACGAACCCTTTTGTGCCCTTCAAAGAATGGAATTTCTGACTGTGAATGACCACTGAATATAGATTTGTGTCATGTCAGCCTGTGTTGCAATGCAATTATTTATGTATGAAGATGTCATTTTGTATTAACCCAGCTGAGTGCCATTGTGACATTTTCCAAATGTTTCCAAAACATTTTCAGTATGCTCTGATACAATTTGACAGATCAAATGCAGGGGAATGATCCACTGTATCTGTTGTGTAAAAGTGATTCCATCTTTAAATCTGCCATGATATTTATTTACATCATATTTAGTGTCTCTGCCTGTATTAACAAAGAATTAAGTTTTGTGGTATTTAATGGTTATATTCCCTTTTTTATGGCAGATCATTCAGGCATAGATCTAAATTATATTTGCCATTGACTCCATTACCAAGGTAAATGTAGTGTTTCTTGGTAGTTATGTACAAAACAGACAACAAGGTTCCATTCAATACATTTCATTAAGAATTTAACTTTGTTAAAGCAGTCCTCGAAAACCCATGTGATTATTGAGAATACATGGGGATTTTGAGAAGCACATTGAGCTGTTCATTATTAGTTAATTATGTAATAATGTAGTAATCCATGACTTAACACGATTGAATTTCACCCTCAGTAATTTGAGACGGTCTGATATGATTATTGTATTGTTGTATTTATCTCATTGTCTAAGTATTGTGCTTTCTCTCTTTATACACGACTACTGTGAGAGAGCAATCAGAAGACCAAGGAGATGGTGGTGGATTTTAGGAGGTCTCAGCCTCCTCTGCTACCAGTCTCCATCAAGGAGGTCAGTGTGGAGGTGGTCAACACCTACAAATACTTAGGAGTTCATCTGGACAGTAAACTGGACTGGTCAGCCAACATTCATGCAATCTACAAGAAGGGTCAGAGCCGGCTCTACTTCCTAAGGAGGTTGAGGTCCTTCAATGTCTGCAACAAACTCCTGCGCATGTTTTACCAGTCTGTTGTTGCCAGCGTCCTCTTTCATGCTGTGGTGTGCTGGGGAGGCAGCATAAAGAAGAGGGATGCGGGGCGACTAGACAGGCTGGTGAGGAGGGCGGGAGCTGTTGTTGGCACCGAACTGGACTGCCTCACAACAGTGGCGGAGAGAAGGACCCTGAGTAGGTTGCTGACTATCTTGGACAATGTCCACCACCCACTACACTCTCAACAGACAGAGGAGCATATTCAGTGGCAGACTCCTGTCACTGTCATGCTCATCGGACAGGCTGATGAGGTCCTTTGTGCCCAGGGCCATTCAGCTTTACAACGCCACGCAGAAGGGGAGGGGGAGGGAGATGGACTTCTCAGTCTACCTCAGTCTGCCCTCCCCTTCTCTTCTCATCTCATCTCATTATATTCTATCCCATTGTCCATCCCTTTACTGGCTATACTAGCCCCTTGCACAGACTTAACTACTTATATCTCTTTGCACTATCCACACACACACAAGCACAAGAACTCTATCTTTGCACTATCCACAAAAGCACATGAACACTATCTCTTTCGACTATACACACTTGCAGCACAAGAACACTTTCCTCGTGGACATCAACACTGTCACATTCAACTGTACCATAGGGTCAGATCCATTCCTGTATCTGTAAACACCCCACTCCATGTGAACATGTTCTCCCTATGTGTATGTGATTTATGTATGTCTGTGAGTTGCACAGGTTCATAAGTGTATAAGCTACTGGATGACCTAAATTTCCCTTGGGACTACTAAAGTAGGCTATCCATCTATCAATCAGAAATGTGACTCCTTCTAGTCTCCCACTGAACAGCCATATGGGATAGGTGGGCTTTCCCTCTCTAATGGAAGTGGTCAGTATCGATCCATGAGATTCATGCGTAGGTTCAATAAGAGTGCAGGAAGGCTCTTATCAAACTATGGGCTAAAGAGGGGTCTGATACTGGCTCGTGGGATCACCCACTTGTACAGAATCATTTAATTGTGCAGACTTGGAACAGTCACTCTGGCTGAGAATTGGTTCTTTGGTTTTGGTTGTGGTTGTGGATGTCTGTTATTTGATACCTATTTGGTCACAGTTCCCTCAAACCTACTATCAAGACTGGTTTTATGGAGAATTGCAATCACAGTAGGCTGCCTACTCTTCTTAACGTCTTTTTTCTTTTTCTTTATTCCACCAGTTTTTGGCGCCGTTTCTGCTCTTAGCAACTCTGATATGTTAGTCCTGATCCTGTGCAGTGCTCAAGTAAAAATATTTGCAATCCCTCCAGTTGTTCTTTTGTTGTTCTCGTTTTTTCATCCCCTTTCACCATTGAAATAAATGGAGAAACACTTCTGAGAAAAAAACAGACACAAATTTTCGATGCTAGCTTTATGGAGCCACATTAATGTTTATATATTACAGCTTACATTGCACCTAACATGTTAACTGACTTCATGAATACTCATCAATTATGCTTTTTAAATAGCCTAAACAAAGAAGCCACCAACCCTATGGATTTTTTTACAGTCTACATGACAAGGTATTGCCTAATATAACTAACCACTAGCTCAGGGGTTTTCAACTGGTTTTTGCCCAGGGACCACCATTCTGACTAGAAAGTAATTTGCGGCCCACTGATGTGCCTGCACGCGCGTGCATGTTTGTAACCGCCGCCGCCACGCCCCCTCCCCCTGCACAGATATTCTGCCTATAACACTTAAATATGTGAAATTATCAGGGTACATCGCCAGCCTCCGCCACGCCCCCTCCCCCTGCAAAGATATTCTGCCTGTAGCACTTGTCAGTGTAATTTCTTCGATATTTTTCACGATGTTCAAGAGTAATCTGGAAATGTGTTGAAATATCAAAGCGAATTTATAAAGATAAAATAATTCAATGGTGAACTGATCAACATAGGCTCATGTCGCGGACCCCCTGCAATGCCTTAAATATGTGCAGTTATCAGGGTAGATCACTAACCGCCGTCGCCACGCCCCCTCCCCCCACACACATATTCCGCCTGTAGCACTTGTCAGTGTAATTTCTTCGATATTTTTCACGATATTCAAGAGTAATCTGGAAATGTGTTGAAATATCAAAGCGAATTTATAAAAATAAAAAAATTCAATGGTGAACTGATCAACATAGGCTCATGTCGCGGACCCCCTGCAATGCCTTAAATATGTGCAGTTATCAGGGTAGATCACTAACCGCCGTCACCACGCCCCCTCCCCCCGCACACATATTCCGCCTGTAGCACTTGTCAGTGTAATTTCTTCAATATTTTTCACGATATTCAAGAGTAATCTGGAAATGTGTTGAAATATCAAAGCGAATTCATAAAAATAAAAAAATTCAATTGTGAACTGATCAACATAGGCTCATGTCGCGGACCCCCTGCAATGCCGTCGCGGACCACCAGGGGGCCACGGACCCCTGGTTGAAAACCCCTGCACTAGCT